>NW_024080545.1:0-113253 GCF_014754425.2 Oryx dammah
TGGAGAGAAGGGAACCCTCCTACACTGTTGGTGGGAATGCAAACTAGTACAGCCACTATGGAGAACAGTGTGGAGATTCCTTAAAAAATTGCAAATAGAACTGCCTTATGACCCAGCAATCCCACTGCTGGGCATACACACGGAGGAAACCAGAATTGAAAGAGACACATGTACCCCAATGTTCATCGCAGCACTATTTATAACAGCCAGGACATGGAAACAACCTAGATGTCCATCAGCAGATGAATGGATAAGAAAGCAGTGGTACATATACACAATGGAGTATTACTCAGCCATTAAAAAGAATACATTTGAATCAGTTCTGATGAGATGGATGAAACTAGAGCCGATTATACAGAGTGAAGTAAGCCAGAAAGAAAAACACCAATACAGTATACTAACACATATATATGGAATTTAGAAAGATGGCAATGATGACCATGTATGCAGGATAGCAAAAAAGACACAGATGTGTATAGCGGACTTTTGGACTCAGTGGGAGAGGGAGAGGGTGAGATGATTAGGGAGAATGGCATTGAAACATGTATAATATCATGTAAGAATCGAATTGCCAGTCTATGTCCGATGCAGGATA
This sequence comes from Oryx dammah, assembly GCF_014754425.2. Lineage (NCBI taxonomy): Eukaryota > Metazoa > Chordata > Mammalia > Artiodactyla > Bovidae > Oryx > Oryx dammah. The sequence continues at coordinate 596 of NW_024080545.1, forward strand.
TGGCACGTTTGGGGCTGGTATGCGGGGATGACCCAGAGAGATGTTGTGGGGAGGGGGGTGGGAGGGGGGTTCATGTTTGGGAACGCATGTACACCTATGGTGGATTCATGTCAATGTATGCCAAAACCAATACAGAATTGTAAAGTAAAAATTAAAAAAAAGAGAAAGTATTGCATAAAATGAAGCTATTTCATTATTTTTCTAAAAAAAAAAAGAAGTATCTAATAAAGGACTGTTATCCAAAATATACAAATAACTCTGAAAATTGATAAATTAAGAAAATTAATTGATTAAAGAATGAGCAAAAAACTGAACAAGGAATATACACAGGTGACAAACAAGCATATGAATGCATGTTCAATATCAATTTGTGTCACATGAGAAATATAACCTAAATCTACAATACAATAACACTTTTATAATACTGATGAGATGACCAGAAGCTGGAACACTGACAACATCAAATGCTGACAAGGATGTGATGCACCAAATCAATTTGAAATTTGTATCTACATAGAAACCTGAACTCTGATAATATTTATGCTTTATTTATAATGGCCAAAAAGTTTTTAACAATAAAGTTTTTCTTCAGTAAGTAAATGGGTAAATAAACTGAGATACATTCAGACAATGGCATTTTTTTCGTTCTAGAAATAATGAGGTTAACAACCATACAAAGATATGGAGGAAATTTAAGTACATATTGCCAAATGAAATAAATTGATCTTTAAAGCCTACACACCATCTAATTTTATCTATCTTAAATTCTGAAAAAGTGAAAACTATAGAGCAGTAGAATGATGAGTGGTTGCAGGTATTCAAGGGGAGGGAGAGATGAATAGGTAGAGCACAGAAAAATTTTAACCAAGTGAATTCTACATATATAGCATATTGTCCTCTCTAAATCAAACACTGATAATTATGGATAAAGAGATACTTAATGTGTATTAACTTTAAATTTTGTATTACTCAAATAAAGACAAAAAGTTGTAAAATAGTAAACTAAACCTAATTATGTCTATAATTCAGTTCAGTTCAGTTCAGTTGCTCAGTCGTGTCCAGATCTTTGTGACCCCATGGACTGCAGCACGCCAGGATTCCCTGTTCATCACCAACTCCCAGACCTGACTCAAACTAAAGCCCATCGAGTCAGTGATGCCATCCAACCATCTCATCCTCTGTCATATCCTTCTCCTCTTGCTTCAATCTTTCCCAACATCAGGGTCTTTTCAAATGAGTCAGCTCTTTATATCAGGTGGCCAAAGTATTGGAATTTCAGCTTCAACATCAGTCCTTCCAGTGAACACCCAGGACTGATCTCCTTTAGGATGGACTGATTGGATCTCCTTGCACTCCAAGAGACTCAAGAGTCTTCTACAACACCACAGTTCAAAAGCATCCATTCTTCAGCCCTCGGCTTTCTTTACAGTCCAACTCTCACATCCATACATGATTACTGGAAAAACCATAGCCTTGAATAGATGGAACTTTGTTGAAAGTAATGTCTCTGCTTTGTAATATGCTGTCTAGGTTGGTCATAACTTTCCTTCCAAGGAACAAGCATCTTTTAATTTCATGGTTTCAGTCACCATCTGCAGTGATTTTGGAGCCCAGAAAAATAAAGTCTGCCACTGTTTCCACTGTTTATCCATCTATTTGCCATGAAGTGATGGGACCGGATGCCATGATCTTAGTTTTCTGAATGTTGAGCTTTAAGCCAACTTTTTCACTCTCCTTTTCACTTTCATCAAGAGGCTCTTTAGTTCTTCTTCACTTTCTGTCATAAGGGTGGTGTCGTCTGCATATCTGAGGTTATTGATATTTCTCCCATTAATCTTGATTCCAGCTTCAATGTCTGTAATTGTATGTAATTTTACAATTACATTTATAATAATAAGCATTGCCCTTAAAAATTGTTCATAATTGATTATTTTTTATTATTAACAACTTCTAAGGGCAATGCTTGTTAGCTTGGTACCACCATATGCTATGTAAGCAAGAGGCAGTTTAGATATAAATGCACAGGTAAGTTGAAAGTAGGAAGATGAGATAACATATCCTAGGCAAATAATAAGATTATTATTTCTAGTGTGGTTTAATATTAAACAAATTTATCTTCAAGTAAAAAATTATTATAAGAACTAAGGTAAGTCATCTCATAGTGATAGGAGAATTAATTCAGTAGGAAGACAATGATCATAAAAACAGATCATAAATTGACCAAAATGAAGAAGTTAATAGACAAATCTAAAACATAGTATGAAAATATATCACTGAGTTTCAAGAATTAATGAAGATGTTAAAGACAGAAGTCATAAAGATATAGATCTGAACAACATTATCAAAAATCTTGACTGTAACTTATAAGGTAAGTACACCTAGAAACTGCAAAATACTCTTTCTTTAGGGTGCTATTCACCAAAAAGTACTTATTATTGGAGCATAAAAAAGCGTTAATAATTTACAAAGATTGTAGTATTATAGATATTTGCTATTAACTTACCAAAGAAGAATTGTTATAATATAAAGCAATAATATATCTTTAAAATGCTCACATCTTAGAAATTTTTAAAAAAACACAATTTTAATATACGTATGAGTAAAAAATGTCAAAATTTACAATTGCATTCTATTTCAACCTGAGAGATGAAGAAAGTATAACGTATCAAATGTTGGTGGATGCATGTAAAGCGGTACTTACAGGAAAACGTTTAGCTTTAATTGTTTACATTTTAGACTTGAAGAAAGTTCTACCTCTATGATCAATGAAATGATTTTTATTTACTTTAAAATAAACTTAGTTTTTTTAAAAGTTCTTGATTTAAAGAGAAGTTGCATAGATAATACAGAGTTTTCATAAATGTTTCACCAAGTTTTCCTTGTTGACATTTTATATTGCTATGAAATCAACAGTGGTTCTTTAGTACAAATAAAAAGAAATATTAGGTAGAAAAATATCAGCAAATTTTACACAAAGTGTAGAGGAGTAAAAACATAAAATAGATGAAAAAAGCTTAAAAATATATTTAATTTGCTAGTTTGTTTTTTACAGATATCAATAAAGTAAATAAAATCTTATCAATACTGAACAAGAAAAAGAATATATACATATATATGTATGTTAATCACTTTACTATATACTTGAAACCAACATGACATTGTTGATCTACACCAATAAAAAAAATAAAAAATAAAGTCATTGTTAACAGTCACACACAAAAAAGAGAAATAATAGAAACACAATCCACCATCACAGAAAAGTGGAAATAATTCCATGCAATTTATAGGCATTTTTAAAATTAGAGAAATATTATGAATAATTATATGCCAAGAAATTTGCTATACATTTTAGTCACATTTAGCTTCCTATAAGTAAACTTTCAGGATCAAAAGATTTTATTGGTAAATTATTTTGGTCATTTAAGGAAGCTATACAGCACACTTAAATGAAAATTTTTAAAGGATGAAGAGAAAACAATTTGAAATCTCTTGTGAGGCCATATAATCCTGATACTAAAATTGACAAAAACACTAAAATAAAAATCACCTCCATAAGTATAGATGCAAATTTTTTAACAAAGTATTATCAGCAAAATTCAGGACTATGTGTAAAGTAAAATATGATAAAGAACACACAAATGTTGCACAAAGTACATTGAGTACCAAAGAGATTTATCCCAGACATGTGAAGTTGGTTTACTAGACTTATCATGGTGATCAATTCATAATGTACATAGACATCGAAAGTATGTTGTATACCTGAAATGTATATAATATTGTAGGTCAATTATACTTCAATTTTTTTTAAAAAAAGGAATTTGAGTTTTAAAAATAAAAGAGAAAAATAAAGATGTTCCCAGACATTTAAAAAAAAATCAGTGAAAGTAATTCACAACATCAAAAGGAAAACATACATGTATGTACACACACAAAAATATTACAAAAGATAATGAAAAAACATTTGCTAATTGTCAGAAATTTTTACAATGAAAACTCAGAAAACTTTGAATGGAAGGAAAGTTGTTAAATACAACTGATAATGTCTATGAAAAAAAAAAAAAAACACAAAGATACATTTAGCATGCCCTACTTAATACATGCTCATTATAACAGGAATAAGGGAAAGATACTTTTTCACAACCTGATTTAATGCTATAATTGATGATCAGTCCAATAAAATGTAGACAAATTAAGGTTATAGATTCAAGAGTTAGAACCATTTGCAAATAGCATGACTGTTTATTAAGAAAATCTTCATGAATCTAAAATTAACTGCTGAAACTAAGTATGAAATTTACCAAGGTGATAGAATACAATGTCATTACACAAAATTTTAATCTATTTTGCTGTGTTTGGATCAAACTACTAGAAAGTGAACCAAAAACCATGTATTTTTAATAGCAAAAGAAAATAAAATATCAAGGAGTAGATCCACCAAAAGATGTGCAAGAGTTTTGTACTCTTGATCTGAAATTTACACTGACAGAGATATTTCTCTAGCAAAGATGGGCTTATTTGGGATTAGCAGAGAATTACAAATTGAGTTTTGCAACCATGAAGTGCATGTGTGCTCAGTCGCTTCAGTCATGTCTGACTCTTTGAGACCCTACGGACTGTAGCAGTCCAGGCTCCCCTATCCATGGGATTCTCCAGACATGAATACTGGAGTGGGTTGCCATTTCCTTCTCCAGGGGATCTTCCCGACCCAAGGATCGAAACCAGGTCTCTTTTATCTCCTTCTTTGGCAGGCGGGTTCTTTACCACCAGAGCCACCAGCAAAGCCCCCAGATGAACCATATTTAAAGTCTCACTTGGCAAAAGAAGGAGAACACTTTGGTAAAAAGGAAAAGGAAGATGGGAGGGCAATATGGAACAGAGACCATGACTTTTCATTGGCTAAGTTCTTGCTAGAAATGAAGAAGATTTTTTTTTTTTTTTTCCTGTTTGGCTCTGTTGTTGCAGGGCATGAGAATTCCCCATTCTGGACTCCCAATTCTATTCAATTGAGATTTGTGTTTATTAAATTTTACAATATTAAAGCTTATATAAATATAGAATTCATGGATGCATGTCATATACATGATTGTCAAGAAGCTAATTTGCCTTAAATTTATACATAAATTTGATATAATGCAATAAAAATATGAATAATTATTTTGATAAAAATTGGCAACTAATCATAAAACTTACATAGAATTGCAAAATATTGTAATTAACCTCCAATTAAAATAAATTTATATTTAAAAAAAGATTCAAATGACAAGAATAATTTTAAGAGGGAAAATTTGGAAGACTTACTCCACATGACTTCATAATATCAGGAGAGTGCGGAGAAGGCAATGGCAACCCACTCCAGTATTCTTGCCTGGAAAATCCAATGGACGGAGGAGCCTGATAGGCTGGAGTCCATGGGGTTGTGAAGAGTTGGACACGACTGAGTGACTTCACTTTCACTTTTCACTTTCATGCATTGGAGAAAGAAATTGCAACCCATTCCAGTGTTCTTGCCTGGAGAATCCCAGGGAGGGTGGAGCCTGGTGGGCTGCCATCTATGGGGTCTCACAGAGTTGGACATGACTGAAGTGACTTAGCAGCAGCAGCATCAGAAGAGTGCAGTATATAAGCATTGAGACACAATACTGTCAATGTAACATAAATATGTAAGAAATATAACAACACCAAATTGAAGAAATTTAAAAGATGGAGAGAAAAACTTTTCAACAAAAATCTGGATTTCAGTGCAGAAAGTACATAGCTATTTTCTATTATACGTAACTTAGAAAAACTATTTTGAATAAAGCATAAAAGTTGTATTTACTGCCTTGGTGTAGCTCAGTCATGTCAGACTCTTAGTGACCCCATGAACTGTAGCCTGCCAGGCTCCTCTGCCCATGGAATTTTTCAGGCCAGAATACTGGAGTCGGTAGCTGTTCCCTTCTCCAGGGGATCTTCCCAACCCAGGGACTGAATCCAGGTATCCCACATTACAGGTGAATTCTTTACCGTCTGAGCTCAGGGAAGCCTAGAGGAGACATACAAGACTCAAAATATAAAATTTAAAAATTGATATATTATACTCCATCAATATGATAAACCATCAAAAGTCACATTTTGTTTTTTTATTTTTATTTTTTAGGATACTGTTTGCTTCTTTATTCAGTTTTAGAACATATAAAGAAAAGCCACAGACTGTGAGCAAATATTTGATATATGTATTTCTTACTCAGGACTTGTATTTAGAACATATAAATAACTCCCCCACGTAAATTATGAAAAAATCCATATAAATGGGAATATTTGTCTGTGTTTTCCAGAGACAAAAAAATGAATATCTGTCTCTATATTTAGATGTAAATAGAGTCAGAGAGAGAGGAAAGAGAGACAGAGACAGACAGAGAGAAAAATAGAGAAAGAGACATTATGTGATAGTGTTTTCACTTTAGAAACACACACACACACACACACACACTACACCATTCTCAGAGATAAGGATGATTCAAGTTTGGTTAGAAACACAAAGGATCTATTCATCATCCTTGAGTAAGAGAGAGGGGACACAATATATAACACAAATGTTAGTTTCCTAGTGAGAAAAAAGGAAATCTGGTGCTTCTCTTTTAAAAACTGAATGTGAGATTTTCATTATGATACCCTGTCCCAACTATTATAAAACCGCCACCAAGAAAGCTCTTACTAATATGGCAGAGATTGAGCTAAACTCTAAAGTTCCAAAGATAAATAAAATTTCTTTCCTTCTGTATTTTGTGATCACTATTTCTTAAGTGATTAAATTCTAACAATAAATTATGCCCCCTCTTCCTCCCTGCCCACCAAAATTCATATACTGAAGTCCTACCACCACATCAGATTGTGATTGTGTTTGGAGTTTGAGTAATTTACAGTGGAAATTAAAGTAAAATGAAGTCATTAAGGTAAACCCTAACCCAATATTACCCATGTTCTCATAAGAAGAGATTCACATAAAGACACAGAAGAAAGCTAATATGTAGGCACAAGAAGATATTCATCTGCAAGCCTAGGAGAGAGGCTTGGACAGATCCTTCTTTCACGGCCTTCAGAAGGAAACAACACTGCTGACGCTGGCCTCAGGCTTTTGCCTCCAGAACCATGAGAAAACTCATTTCTGTTGTTTAAGCCACCCAGTCTGTAGTACTTTGTTACAGCAGCCTTAGCAAACAAATACAAAATACATTTAAACAGTAATTTATTTTTCTGCTTTATATTCTGTTTTAAAATAGGCTTACCATTTAACAGTTTAAATGCTAAACCAGTAATTATACACAAATGCATACTCATATATTTCCCAAACTATACAGAAATAAAAATGAAAATTAGATTTTCTTTCTTTTCATTAGAGTTGCATAAAAAAGCAATACTGACATTTCCATGTGTAAATCCTTCTAGAGAAGGATTCCTTTAAATAAGTAGAATCATAATAATGATAAAGATGATGATGGTGATGGTGATGACAATGATGACTTATTTATAAAGTCACAGACAGTGTTCTAAATGTGTACACATACTATTAATAACATAGTCAATCTTCAAAATGAACCATGAAGTAAATGTTATTATTTTCATTTTACAGTATATTAAATCTTACCTTTTTATTACAAATGGGGATCACTTTCCCCAAACCATGAAGGTATTATTTAAATAAAGGAATTCATTATTTCACAGGCTAGATGCTGTTCCTTCTTTGTATTGATGTATGTGTGCACATACATACACACATGGGCTTCCCGGGTGACACAATGGGTAAAGAATCCACCTGCAGTGCAGGAGATGCAGGAGAGGAGGGTTTGATCCCTGGGTTGGGAAGATCCCCTGGAGGAGGTCATGGCAACCCACTTTAGTATTCTTGCCTGGAGACTCCCATTGACAGAGGAACCTAGAGGGCTATGGTCCATAGGGTAGCAAGAGACAGACCTCTCTGAAGTAACTGAGCATACATGTATACACACATATATACATGTATACATATATATACTATATTTACATATATAATACATTAGCATTTTAAAGTATATGTACACCCTACACTTAAAATACGTATGACTACATTATACAGAATTATATTGTGTTAATTTTGACACATAATAAAGATATATCTACACCAAAACATTGAGTTTTACCTTAATTCTAAAATTATTGCATAGGATTTGATAGTCTATATGTATCGTTTTTTACTTAAATTTCTCCAAATTCATGGTCATTTAGGTTGACCTTAGCTTTTCCCCTATATTGCAATCAATGCTGTAATGAACAGCATGGCTTATACCAATTTATTTTCATTCTTTATTTCTCTGTGGGAAATATTAATAGAGAAATACTGTTATTTCACTAAGTAGTGGAGAAATTGCTAGGTTAAGATATGTAAATAAAATATTTGTATCAGTTCAGTCGCTCAGTCATGTCCGACTCTTCGCGACCCCATGAATCCCAGCACGCCAGGCCTCCCTGTCCATCACCAACTCCCAGAGTTCACTCAGACTCACGTCTATCGAGTCAGTGATGCCATCCAGCCATCTCATCCTCTGTCGTCCCCTTCTCCTCCTGCCTTCAATCCCTCCCAGGATCAGAGTCTTTTCCAATGAGTCAACTCTTCAAATGAGGTGACCAAACTCTTTATGGAGTTTCAGCTTTAACATCATTCCTTCCAAAGAAATCCCAGGGCTGATAGTCACTGCCAAATCTCTTTTCAAAATCTTGAAACAATTTAAAATCCCTCCACACTGTATGACAATGTCTTTTCTTAAGGTGAAGACTTTTAAATATTAAGGTTATTTTATTTATACCACAGAGAACAGATTTAAATGATTTACTGATATTCCATATAAAAGACAATTTTTGAGATGTGCACTAAATCACACAGAACATCAAGGGTCTTGTTGATTACTTATAGCAACCCTGTTATCAGAGATATGTTGTAATAATAATCTTAATTGCTTTTCTTCCTTTCTTGTTTGTCTTAAGAAAAAGGTATCCCTCATCCTCTTTCTGCTTATGGCAAGTTAGCTGCATTATAAACTATAATTAAATCAAATTCATAGTCTTGTCTTCTTTCTAGTATTATTAGATCTCTTTGTATGGGTAATTTTAATATGGATACAGATCTTCATTTTATCCTGGCAATATATCTTGGCAGCATATTCTAATGTCTTGACCTATCATGCATTTATACTTTGATTTAACCTCTTTGTATTCATAACTTTGATCCCAATTACTTTTTCCAAGATTCCTTATTATTGCCAAGGCACACTTTGATCCAATTAGCATAATATTTCTTCCTTTGGGAAACTCAAGTCATTTTGTTTGGATGTGCATACTTGTGTATATGAATCTAATGGTATTTTCTCAGGCACTATAGAATTATCATGAAAATGAAACAAACACAGCTATAAATGCAAAACTGTAAGACTGACAATCTGCACTTCAACTGCCCATTCAAATGAGATGACAAAAATATTGATAGCTACACTTCTGAAGAAATGGTCTAGGTTAATAACTATCATTCAATACTCAATGCAATAAAAATTAAGAATACACCACAGTTCTATGTGATCACTTTGTATTATTTCCAGATGACTGAAGATCACAGTCAGCAGAGCTGTGAATAACTAGCCCTACTTATTTCAGTGAATATTTTTTGAATACCTATCTTGGGGAAGCCCCTTTGCAAAATTTTGTGAATAGATCTACACCAGGATTCATGGTTTTTCTGTCTTCCTTCCAGCAAGGCTCTTAACAACCAGATTATACATATAATAAAGAAGTTTATTTGTATTTATATACTAGACTTCAAGTGCATCAATCAAATCTGAGGGGAAACACACATACAAAAAAGGGAAATATCAAATAACCAAGAGTAAGATTTTTGTATGTTATGGACTATTTTTTGAAACATTCTTTTCTTTCAGAAATGACATCCTCAGTTTGGTCCAATTCAGTCCCTATTCAGAAAGCAGGGGAACAAGCCAGTAGTCCATTGCATACATATTTATTAAAAATTTCCTCTATAAACCCACAGAAAGCACAGTTCTTAGGCTAGAAATTCAATGGTAAACAAAAATCTTGTTCTCTCATGATGATGTTGGAGAGATAAACAATGAAGCAACAAAAATAAATAAAATGACAACTGATGACATATTCTATGGAGAAAAGTATTTCTAGGTACTGTTAGAGAGGATGGGGGTTTCTGCCTTCTATTGGTGGTTAGGGGTGTTCTTCATGATAAGATTATATTTGAGGACAGACATAAATGCTGTACACTTGGTATTCATCTGGATTTATTTCCTCAGAAAGAGATTTTCCACCAGCAAAAAGGAGAGCATTAAAACCCTAAATTGTCAGCTTCCATTGTGATAAAAAGAACAAGGACGTAAATCTTTCCGGAATACAGTGGGGAAAAAAGAATGATAGCGGATGAATTGGAGAAGCAGTGAGTGAGAGATCATGTAGAGTCTCGTGGACAGACACTATGGTGGCCTCCATAGTCATGTCCTGTAAAATGCCTTTTCCCTGAGGATAGGTAGGACTTGTCATAACTTTTCACTCTTAGAAGATGACAAAGGTGATGGATATTACTCCCATGACTCCACAAGATACTTGCACCCCAATGTTCATTGTAACATTGTTTACAGTAGCCAGGACATGGAAACAATGAAAATGTCCATCAACAGAGGAATGGATAAAGAATATGTGTTGTGTATACATATGGAGAAAGAAATGATAACCCACTCCAGTATTCTTGTCTGAGACATCCCATGGACAGAGGAACCTGGTGGGCTATGGTCCATGGGATCTCAAAGAATAAGACATGCCTGAGACTGAGCACACATATTCATATGTGTATACACACACACAGTGGAATATTGCTCAGCAATAAAAAGGAACTAAATTGTGCCATTTTCAGAGATATGGATGGATCTAGAGATTGTCATACAGAGTGAAGTAAGAAAGAGAAATATCATATATTAGCACATTTGTGTGAAATCTAGAAAAATGGTACAGCTGAACCTATTTGCAAAGCAGAAATAGAGACATAGACATAGAGAACAAATATATGAACACTAAGCAGGGAAAGTGAGGGTGAGATGAATTAGGAGATTGGGACTGACATGTATCCACTACTATATATAAAATAGATGACTAATGAGAACCTACTGTATAGCACAGGGAAGTCTACTCAGTGCTCTATAGTGACCTAGCTGGGAAGGAAATCCAAAAAAGATGGGAAAAATGTATACTTATAACTGATTCACTTTGCTGTACAACAGAATCTAACATAACATTATAAAACAACTGTATGTGTGCATGCTTGGTCACTCAGTCATGTCTACTCTTTGTGCCTTCACGGAATATACTCCAATAAAATTTTTAGAAAATGCAGTATGATTTTACACACACACACACACACACACACACACGAGATTCTCTTTCTCTATGTTGGTTTTGAAAAAACAAATTATTGTGTTCTGATAGAGTCTATGGACAGGGTCACATGACAAGGAATATAGGTGACCTCTAGCAATGAGTGACCTGTGCATGGCAGCCAAAAAGAAAAAAAAAATAAACCTCCGTCTTACAACCAATCACAAACTAGAAGTGGATTCTGCGAACAAACTGAGGAAGCTTGGAAGCACAGCCAACCCCTGATGAGACTATAACCCTGTCAGCATTAGGATTTCAGCCTGGTGAGACCTGAAACAAAAATCCTGGATAAGTTGTATCCAGACACAGTCCAGAGAAATTGTGTGATAATAAATATGTGTGATTTTAAATCTTCTAAATTTATGGAGCAGTATGATACAGATACAAGATTTGTTAAGGTATTGTAAGGAATTTGTATGTCACTGCCTTAAAGATGGAAATGTTGAAAGATTTTGAACATATAAGTGTCATGATCTGACCTACATTTAAAAGGATGGCCTGGCTGCTGTGATGGAAAAAACAGACAAACAAATAAAAAACAGGAAAGTACAAGGGTGGAGATGTGAGACTGTTTAGAAGACATTGCAATAATCTAAAAAGGAGATTTTTCTGTCAGACTTGAGTGGTATGATGTGATTTGATTATAAGTTGGGTTTGAAAATAGAAATGTTAGAGATGAGCCAGGAATACCAAGTTTTCTGACCCGAACAAATGAAAGACTCAGTTGTCATTGGATATGACAGATAATCCTGAAAGTTGTACTAATTATCTGCTCTTCAAAGTAGACCTTTGCTGACAAATGTCCCTATAGTGAAAGCAATGGTTTTTCCAGTAGTCATATATGGATGTGAGAGTTGGACCATAAAGAAGGCTGAGCACTGAATAATCGATGCTTTTGAACTGTGGTGTTGGAGAAGACACTTGAGAGTCCTTTGGACTGCAAGAGATGAAACCAATCCTAAAAGCCATCAGCTTTGAATATTCATTGGAAGGACTGATGCTGAAGATGAAGCTCTGATACTTTGGCCACCTGATGCGAAGTGCCAACTCATTAAAAAAATACCCTGATGCTGGGAAAGATTGAAGGCAGGAGGAGAAGGGGACGACAGAGGAAGAGATGGTTGGACTTGATGGACACAGGTTTGAGAAAGCTCTGGGAGATGATGAAGAACAGGGAAGCCTGGAGTGCTGCAGTCCATGGGGTTGCAAACAGTTGAACGTGACTGAGTGACTGAACAACAGATTCCCAAAAGTAAGTAGTATGAAGCCTATGAATAAACAACTGAGGATTTCATTAGTTTTCCAATCCTTTTATAGGAGAACATATTGTGGTCATCAGGGCAACAATAGTTCAATGTGCTATGGAAGTGTTCCAGTTCAAGTTAGCCTCACTTGTTATTGTTTACCTAATACTCCCTATCTGCAAACTGTATCATAAGTCTTAATAGCTAGGGCTTCTCATCTAGCTATATCTAGTCATGTCCACACTGCCAAATAAAACTGGTAGACATCAAAACTGTTGCTCAGTTTTTATTGAGATTATTTTATGCTTAACACTTTTCTGTTTTATACTCTTCATAAAACCCTATATTAAAGAATTAATATTCATTAACAAAATGAGGTATGAAATTACCAAAGGTGGTCAGACCTTAAAGAATCCACTTGCCAAGTAGGAGATGCAGGTTCGATTCCTGGATGGGGGAGATCTCCTGGAAAAGGAAATGACAACCCAATCCAGTATTCAGAGAGGCCTGGTGGACTATAGTCTGTGAGATTGCAGAGTTGGACAAGACTGAGTGACTAACACTTTAATAATCAATGTGGTAAAATTTATGCACATAGAGTGCCTTGGTATTAGTATTTTGTAGATGCTTGTAATAGAACACAGCAATAAACAGACCAAAGATCCAAATCATTATTTATGTATTTTTGATGTGAAAAAATCATTTTTGCTACTGAAACTATCTAAAACTCCTGTATGAATTCACGTACCTTCCCATAAGTACCTCTGTAAAGATCAAGTTAGTGTCGTTTTTGCACTTGTCTGTAAATATTACAATTTAATGATGTTTATTAGATTTTATTCATACAAGATCCAAACTTAAAAGAAACAATGAGGAAAATTGCTTTCAAACTTTGTAAGAAAAATGTCTAAGTATAACCAACAAGAAGTATATCTGATAAATTGAGGGCAATTTCCTTTCGAGTGTAAAAGTTGCCATAATATTTTAAATGTATTATTTTACTCTTCTCATCCAACTTCAATTTCTACCCAAAGTAAAATCTTTTACATATTCGGGTATTTTTTCTTGGAATATAGATAATCTGTTTTTTAAGGATAATGAAAGATTTTGTAAAAAGTTTCATTATTAAAAACAACAACAACAACAATTCTTTCCCATCAACAAATTCATTATAGATGTGATACAAATATAAATTCTGGGTACACAATAGGTCAAGAAAAATTAAGTTTTATGGGCTCATATTAATGCAAATCCATTATAATTTTATTAAATCCTATGCTCATGTGTGATATCATCATTGAGTCAGAACTACATGCATGAAAATAGTATGTTCAGTCAGTTCAGTTCAGTTCAGTCGCTCAGTCGTGTCCTACTCTTTGCGACCCCTTGAATTGCAGCACTCCAGGCCTCCCTGTCCATCACCATCTCCCGGAGTTCACTCAGACTCACGTCCATTGAGTCCGTGATGCCATCCAGCCATATCATCCTCAGTCGTCTCCTTCTCCTCCTGCCCTCAATCCCTCCCAGCATCAAAGTCTTCTCCAATGAGTCAACTCTTCACATGAGGTAGCCAAAATACTGGAGTTTCAGCTTTAGCATCATTCCTTCCAAAGAAATCCCAGGGCTGATCTCCTTCAGAATGGACTGTTTGGATCTCCTTGCAGTCCAAGGGACTCTCAAGAGTCTTCTCCAACACCACACTTCAAAAGCATCAATTCTTCAGCGCTAAGCCTTCTTCACAGTCCAACTCTCACATCCACACATGACCACAGGAAAAACCATAGCCTTGACTAGACAGACCTTAGTCGGCAAGGTAATGTCTCTGCTTTTGAATATACTATATAGGTTGGTCATAACTTTTCTTCCAAGGAGTAAGCGTCTTTTAATTTCATGGCTGCAGTCACCATCTGCAGTGATTTTGGAGCCGAGAAAAATAAAGTCTGACACTGTTTCCACTCTTTCCCAATCTATTTCCCATGAAGTGATGGGACTGGATGCCATGATCTTCGTTTTCTGAATGTTGAGCTTTAAGCCAACTTTTTCACTCTCCTCTTTCAATTTCATCAAGGGGCTTTTGGGTTCCTCTTCACTTTCTGCCATAAGGGTGGTGTCATCTGCATATCTGAGGTTATTGATATTTCTCCCGGCAATCTTGATTCCAGCTTGTGTTTCTTCCATCCCGCATTTCTCATGATGTACTCTGCACAGACGTTAAATAAGCAGGGTGACAATATACAGCCTTGACGTACTCCTTTTCCTATTTGGAATCCGTCTGTTGTTCCATGTCCAGTTCTAACTGTTGCTTCCTGACCTGCATACAGATTCCTCAAGAGGCAGGTCAGGTGGTGTGGTATTCCTATCTCTTTCAGAATTTTCCAGTTTATTGTGATTCACACAGTCAAAGGCTTTGGCATAGTCAATAAAGCATAAACAGATGTTTTTCTGGAACTCTCTTGCTTTTTTGATGATCCAGTGGATGTTAGCAATTTAATCTCTGGTTCCTCTGCCTTTTCTAAAACCAGCTTGAACATGAGGAAGTTCACGGTTCACTTATTGCTGAAGCCTGGCTTGGAGAATTTTGAGCATTGCTTTACTAGCATGTAAGATGAGTGCAATTGTGCATTACCAGTTCTTAATGAAACAGTTTTCCAATTTGAAATATCATCAAAAGTTTCTGAAACAAATATATTTGATTTTCTTCAATATTACAGATTTACAAGAAGGAAATACAGATTTCATTTTAATACCTGCCTCTTCGGCAGCGCAGCTACTCTTGGATATACTAGCAAGAAATAGAGGATTCATTGCCAGTTAAAAGTGAAAGTGAAGTCACTCAGTTGTGTCCGACTCTCTGCGACCCCATGGAGTATAGCCTACCAGGGTCCTAAGTCCATGAGAGTTTCCAGGCAAGAATACTGGAGTGGGTTCCCATTTCCTTCTCCAAAGGATCTTCCCGATCCAGGGATCCAACCCGGGTCTCCAGCATTGTAGTCAGACGCTTTACTGTCTGAGCTGCCAGGGAAGCCATTCTCAGTTTGGACTCCTATAGCGCTAAAAAGCGGAGAAGGCAGTGGCACCTCACTCCAGTACTTCTGCCTGGAAAATCCTATGGATGGAGGGGCCTGATGGGCTGAAGTCCATGGGGTCACTAAGAGTCCGACACGACTGAGCGACTTCATTTTCACTTTTCACTTTCATGCATTGGAAAAGGAAATGGCAACCCACTCCAGTATTCTTGCCTGGAGAATCCCAGGGACGGGGGAGCCTGGTGGGCTGCTATCTATGGAGTCGCACAGAGTCGGACGTGACTGAAGCGACTTAGCAGCAGCAGCAGCAGCAGCAGCAAAGCTAAAAAAAAAAAAAAAAAAAAAACCACTACAGAGATGATGTGGTATCTACTTAGAAGAACATTTTGTCTACTGAAGAAATGGGCAAATAAACAGAATTGTCAGCCTGCTAAGGAATATATATATAATGTATTTGGGGCAAAGCCATGGGTGCAATTAAATATTGGAGAAGGAATTAGATGGGGTGTTAGTTGTAAAATTAAGGATACAACATGTGGAGAGATAAGAAAAGGCTAAAGAGATGGGCAAAGGTCCTATCATAAAGGATCTTATTTGCTAGTATAAGAATTTGGGTTTCTGAAATGAAAGAAAGACTGAAATATTTTAAGCAAGAATAATAGGTTTTTATTTTAGTTAGAAGACAGCTTTTATAGAGTTAAATGTATAGAAGTGAAAACTAATGATAAACAGACCAGGACAAAGATATTATCATTTAAGAGACACACTTTTATTTCTGTAAAATCTGTTGGAAGTGATATGAAGCAAGGAGGCATGTTTGGGAATATTAATTAAGGAATCATCTGCTGACAGGAGGTAAGTGGAATGAAGAAGGTCACGAATCATCTTAGGAAAATATACACAAGAGCAGGAAGGTGATAAAAAAAAAGTCTTGAGCAATATCAGTATTTGAGGGACAGGAAGAAGAATTAATATGAGCAAGAAGGAGCTAGAACAAGGGATAGAGAGGTAAATGACTCTATGAGACCCCATGGACTGTAGCCCACCAGGCTCCTCTGTCCATGGAATTCTCCAGGTAAGAATACTATAGTGGATAGCCATTCCCTTCTCCAGGGGATCTTCCCAACCAAGAGATGGAGGCTGGGCCTCCAGCATTGCAGAGAGATTCTGTACCATCTGAACCACCAGGGAAGCCCAAAGGAATTTATGTAATGTGAAACTATAGCCTCAAGAGAGCAGAGGTCTATGAAGGAGGGAATGGAATAGGGTGTCAAATGGAGAGGAATCTGGCAAGGTCAAGACTGAAGTGTTTTTCACTGGCAAATATAAATCTTTGATGAATTTAGTGAGCCTAGTTCCATACCAGTTAAGGCAGGACCTTAAGTACAGTGGTTTATGGAATGTATTGAATGAGTAGAATGAGAATCAAATTTACCATCCAAATCAGAACACTTTAAGAATAGCAGTGAGAGTTAGTAACAATTTCAGCATGTAAACAGATACAACTAGAACTATTGTACCCAAGTCAGGGCATACATTTACTCTAGAGATGTGTATGCTACATTGTCAAAAATGGTGGATGATATAAAAAGACTAAATAGTATTTAGACAGAAATGCAGAGAATCAGGGAGTTATTTTATACAATGAGAGCAACTGAACATGTAATGGCATCTAGAAATTGAAAAAGAAATATAACATTTTTGAGTTAAATGACATGGTCACAGAAATGTCTATGAAGGCAGAAGTGTGAGGAACTTCAGTCGGGCTGATAGTAAACGGAGATAAGGTTATATTGGCAGCAGATAACAGAATTGATCTCTATATACATGAATCATGAACAAGACTGTAGCATTCAGGAGCTGAACAAAGCATAGAATCTGTATAGATAGGTAACTTTCTACTAAACAGAAGATTGTATTCCCATATTATGCTGGATATGAGGCAGTTTTACTTATTTAATTTTTTTCCATGTTGAGAAAGAGGGAGGTGAGAGGGGGGTTCAGGATGGGGAACACATGTATACCCGTGGGGTGGATTCATGTTGATGCATGACAAAACCAATACAATATTGTAAAGTAATTAGCCTCCAATTAAAATAAATAAATTTATAATAATAAAAAAGTACATACTTCAAATCAGTCTCAAGCAGTATATAACAGGCAGAAATCAGTTACCAAAACTGCTATAAGGACCCAGGGTACAGAATAGGCAGAAACCAAGTTAATGGAATGGTGATATGTTACAATGGGGCAATTCACACAGTAGGCTTTATTGGAGACACAATGTGTTGGATGTATGTGAAAGTTGCTCAGTCATGTCTGACTCTTTGAAACACCATTGACTATAGTCCATGGAATTCTCCAGGCCAGAACACTGGAATGGGTAACCTTTCCCTTCTCCAGGGGATCTTCCCAATCCAGGGATCGAACCCAGGTCTCCTGCATTGCAGGCAGATTCTTTGCAAGCTGAGCCACAGGGGAAGGCCAGGAATACTGGAGTGGGTAGCCTATCCCTTCTCCAGCATATCTTCCAACCCAGGAACCAAACTGGGTCTTCTGCATTGCAGGTGGATTCTTTACCAAATCAAGGATGTATACATCATGAGATTTTATAAGCATCTAATAGTGCATAACGTAATTAACATTTGTTATCAGCATATATCAGTATCAAGAAATTCCAGTTATTCAGTGTGGAGGACTGTACCACAATAGTATATAGGCATAAGGTTTAATTTTTACAGATGTGTGTTTTTATGATTTTGGGGAACAAACATATTTAACCTATTTGACTTAGTTATTTTTTGATTTTTTGAATATGCAAATAAGATTGTATAAAATAATACTTATAATCATAAACTTGCATTCTAGATATGTAGTCTCAATGTATTTTAGACTTGTGTGTCTGCATGTGTGTGTGTGTAATGAGTGTATAGAAGGTATTATGCATATTACTAATTCTCCTATAATTTTACAAAAAGACATTCCTTGTTATGCTTGCTCAGGTATTTTTACATGGAAAGATCTCTCACATATCTTATCTAGAAAGAAAAAAAAATAAGAAATGCAAACTTTTGTGTTTTGTAGCATTACAAAAATAATTATTTTAACCAGCATTTCAATGCCTTAGTAGTAGAATGAGAACTTATATTGTTTTCATGACTACACAGCATCTGAGATCTTGCAATGTCTCCATATGAAAGGGAAAAACCTTGCTAGATTAAAATATTTTTAGTGTCTCTCATTTGGTAGTCCAAGTGAATGATAATTTATGATTAATTTATGCTTAATACCACTACATATTTTATTATTGGAGATTTTTTTTCAGTTTGTATAATCACTTTCTAGTAAAAAGTTCTTACAAGTGTAGTAACAATTTAAATATTGACTAAGTTTATGTTTAAAAAGCAAACATCCTTCTAAGTTTATTTTTAATAGTGATATTAACAATGATAACAACCTAATGGTACTAACAACTGACATGTGTTTAACACCTCTCTGTGCATGTATGCTCAGTTGCTCTGTCATGTCCGACTCTTAGCAACCCCATGGACTGTAGTTTGAAAGGCTTCTCTGTCCATGGGATTATCTCAGCAGGAAGATTTGAATGGATTGCCATCTCCACAGCTCCAGGGAATCTTCTTGACCCAAGGGATCGAACCTGCATCTCCTTTGGCTCCTGCATTGGCAGGTAGATTCTTCACCGCTGATTCACCTGGGAAGCCCACTTTCACATTTATTGTTCACCATATGTTGGACTCAGCAAATTATGAGTCGTGTTATCAGCCACTTCAAAACACTCTGACAAATGATTCATTTAATTCACCAATGAAGAAACAGAGGTTAACAGTATGGCTAAGTTGTCCAAGGTCACAGATGCGGTTAATTGCATCAGATAGGGTTTCAGCTTCTGTTCATCTTCAAAGTCTGGGCTCTTAAGCATTATCATTGACGTCCTGGTTTTCACTTTGAAAAGTAGTTAATGTTTGATGATTTATATTTTTAACTTTATCTTCATCAGCTGCCTTTTCTTTGTCCATAACTCTGATCCAAAGTTCTCTCTTCTGGCATTGCCTAACTCCAAATATGAATGCTGCTGAAGTGCTTTCTGTATGTAGCCAATTTTTGGTATATGTAATAAAACTAAGTCATGATGGAGTGGCTGGCTGTTCCTAAGTGGGAGCTAGCCAGGATGATTTCCCCCCTCAAACACAGAATGACAGCCCAGAGAGAAGACTAAAGGTTAAAATGAGAGAGAAAAACGAAAAAGATACTTTACAATTTTCTAAGTAAAGGAGACAAAATTTGTGTGGAGGGTCAGCAAAGTTCATTTCTTTTCTTCTTTTTTCTCCTCTGTAGTCTGTTCCACAGACCATACACTTCGTGATTTAAAAGAAAATAATGTACAATAGCCCCTTTTCTTTTCAGAAATCTTTCAAATTGGCAAACAGCCATTTGGAATGCTAGGCACATTCTGGTCTTTCTGTATTGACGTGAGTTTGGTACTTGTCCAAGAAAGAAATAGTCTTTATTTTCTATGTAACCACAGAAACTACACTCCTTTCCAAGAAAATCTATCTTTATAGTCAAATAGTTAACCCTGAAATCTCTAGTTTGACTCACATTCCCAGATTCATGAACATACAATCTGAATGATGTTGGCAATGTTAAAACCATGTCCTTTCAATAGATTAGAAAGATAAATAGATTAATAGCCAGGTGAGTTTTAAAAACTCAATGTTTAATGAACATTGTAACCATTTTTTATACAGATAAAGTAAGCAGGCTCTTCCTTTTATGCTTAATATAGTCATTCAGATAGAAGGCTTAAGGACATGCCTGCCTAGTCCTATGGTGATCCACAGCTCCTGGCATGTGAGCGTGCACACACACACACACACACACACACACACACACACACATGCACATCATTGTTGACTTATTTGGGGAAAAAAAAAAAGTCTTCTATATGCCTTTTGTATATACTAAGTCCATAACCTTGGAAACTTTTTGTATAAATTTGATGCCAATCCTATATAAATATATTGTGCTTTGTCAAGAAAATAGGCCGCCTACCAGCTCTTATATTTCTTTAACTTCCAACATTTAAATTCATATATGTTTGCTGTGTATTTTAAAATTTTCTATAGATTAGGTTAAGGAAATAGAATTTCTGTATCAAAAGTATTGAGATATATATATTTATTATCAAATTGCTTTGAAATACATTATATATGTATAATTTACTAATAAATTGCTTTATAAAATATACAATATACCTATATTTTTAAATTGTATTGAGTATATTATGTAGTATTTTATATATAAAATATTCATAAGTGAAGAGGAACTAAAAAGCCTCTTGATGAAAGTAAAAGAGGAGAGTGAAAAAGTTGGCTTAAAGCTCAACATTCAGAAAACGAAGATCATGGCATCTGGTCCTATCACTTCATGGGAAATAGACGGGGAAACAGTGGAAACAGTGTCAGACTGTATTTTTTGGGGGCTCCAAAATCACTGCAGATGGTGATTGCAGCCATGAAATTAAAAGACGCTTACTCCTTGGAAGAAAAGTTACGACCAATCTAGATAATATATTCAAAAGCAGAGAAATTACTTTGCCGACTAAGGTCCATCTAGTCAAGGCTATGGTTTTTCCAGTAGTCATGTATGGATGTGAGGGTTGGACTGTGAAGAAGGCTGAGCGCCGAAGAATTGATGCTTTTGAACTGTGGTGTTGGAGAAGACTCTTGAGAGTCCCTTGCACTGCGAGGAGATCCAACTCATCCACTCTAAAGGAGATCAGCCCTGGGATTTCTTTGGAAGGAATGATGCTAAAGCTGAAACTCCAGTACTTTGGCTACCTCACGTGAAGAGTTGACTCATTGGAGAAGACTTTGATGGTGGGAGGGATTGGGGGCAGGAGGAGAAGGGGACGACTGAGGATGAGATGGCTGGATGGCATCACTGACTGGATGGATGTGACTCTGAGTGAACTCTGGGAGTTGGTGATGGACAGGGAGGCCTGGCATGCTGCGATTCATGGGGTCACAAAGAGTCAGACATGACTGAGCAACTGAACTGAACTGAACTGATACATCTATTCTCATTATTTTCAATTATAACATTTAGCCAAAATTATTATCAAATATATTTATGTATTAATAGCATATATATAGTATATTGCAATGCATTATATCATTTATTATATCACTGCATACATGCAATATTATATGATATATATGTTATAATTAGCATTTTCATAACTAATATAATAAATATATTTTAATGTGCTTATTTTGTATTTATAGTTTCTATATTAATTGCATAATTGTAAGCTTTGCCAATTTTTTCCCTTGCACTCTTTTTTAATATTAAAACTTTTATATATTTTAAAAATATTTCTTCAAGACTTTCATTTACTTTTTAACTTTGTGATTTCTCTTTATGAGCACATTTTAAAAATTTACTTCATCTAAATGAAATATATTTAACTTTATTCAGTCTGTGAAGCAGAGTGTCTTTGTTTTTTCTAAAATGTATACCATTTGTCCCCAAATTTATTGAAATATCACATTGTCTCCTGTGAGTAAAAGATGATATTTGATGTAAATTAAATCCCAATCTACTATTGGTTCTTTATCTGGGGTTTATTTATTATGTTCCATAGAATAATACGGGGTCGCTGAGGGTCGGACACGACTGAGCGATTTCACTTTCACTTTTCACTTTCATGCACTGGAGAAGGAAATGGCAACCCACTCCAGTGTTCTTGCCCGGAGAATCCCAGGGACAGGGGCACCTGGTTGCTGCCGTCTATAGAACAATATTTAAAATTTTCTATGATAATGACACATGCATTCAATTATTATTCCCTTATATTACATCTGAAACCTGAAAGATCAACTACCTTGTGCTTGGCTGCATCCCACCATACTGCAGTCTTTGCAACTGTCCAGCCTCGAAACTAAAGAAGAACTGAGTCAGAGGGAGAGACATCGATAATTTGTGGAACAGGGAGTCTTACAAGTCAGAGGCCAAGACCCAGGAGTGACACAGTGCCTTGTATGGATAAGGGCAAGCAGGACTCCACAGCCAGCTTTGCTACTCAGGAGAGGAAGAGGCTACCAGTTACAGGGTGAGTGGCATCAGAAGGGCTCTCTGGTTACCAGGGGAACTGTGGAAGGAACGCATTCCCCACAACCCTTCAGGTTAGCAACCATTCAGAGGACTGACATTTCTTGTTGATCCCCCAATAATGGAGCCTCAAATCTGAGAATCAGAACAATTCTTAGCTGGAGGTTAAGGGGTCATGCAGGCAGTTACTGATAAGATTTGGAGGGGGATGCAATCAGGGGCTTCCCAGGTAGTGCTGGTGGTAAAGAACCCACCTGCCAGTGCACGAGACTTAAAAGACTCTAGTTTGATCCCTGGGTTGGAAAGATCCCCTGGAGAAGGAAAAGGCATCCCAATCCTGTATTCTTGCCTGGAGAATCCCATGAACAGTTGGAGAGCTGCAATCCATAGGGTTGCACAGAGTCAGACATGACTGAAGTGACTTAGCACACAGGCACGCAATCATGTAAGATGAAGGTGAAGCAGAACCTGGTAGGGTGTTGTCATCCCGTTCAGTCATTCAGTCGTGTCTGAATCTTTGGCACCCCATGGACTGCAGCACACCAGCCTTCCCTGTCCTTTGCCATCTCCCAGAGCTGCTCAAACTCATGTCCATTGAGTCAGGGATGCCATCCAACAGTCTCATCCTCTGTTGTCCTCTTTTGCTCCTGCCTTCAATCTTTCCCAGCATCAAGGTCTTTTCCAATGAATTGGCTCTTTGCTTCAGGTGGGCAAAGTATTGGAACTTCAGCTTCAGCATCAGTCCTTCCAGTGAATATTCAGGGTTGATTTTCTTCAGGACTGACTGGTTTGATCTCACAGGGAAATTCTACCAAACATAAAACCTACCCTTTTCAAATGAGTCTAAAATTTTGAAGAGTAAGTAACACTCTCAAATTCATTCTACAAGGTCATCATTATGTTGATGTGAAAACCAGACAAAATTTAAAAATAAAATTGCAGGCCAGTATCTCTCATATCATTTGTGTCTCTTTTGTATATAGATACAAAAGTGCCTAACAACATGTTAGCAAACCAAAATAAAAAATAAAAAAGATTATAACAACCAGGAGTTGTGTAGATAGAAAACACAAATCCCCCAGATAGATCACTGTGACTAATGATATGGGAAGAAGGAACTTACTTTACCCAGTTTCTGGACTTAAGTATTTTACTTATTTTGGATTAGGACTTTATAATATTTGATGATTTATCATGTATACTGTTTTGAAGAATGGAACCAAAAGCTGTAGGTTGTTACATCCAAGTTACACATCACATATGCTTTCAATAATTTCTTTTAGGCCAGTAGATTTCATATATGATACCCCATGTAATAGCAGCATATCCAATGTTCTTAAACTCCTAAATACTGGAGCTAACTTATAAGTATATACTCATATTCATTCAAGGGATTCACTTTAGTTTATTTGACAGGACCCCATAGGTGAATTGCAACACAAGCCCTTAGGATTTTGAAGAAAAGCTCTAACATACTTTGCTGACAGCTGTCTCCTTTTTGAGAAACAACTCTCAGACTGCTAGTAAACCTTAGTAGACATTGAATATTTAATCACGGGCCATAATCAAGTTATGCAACCTGAGCTTCCCACAATAAACTGGGTGTCATCTGACCTGCCAATCCATAAATGTAGTCATGGACAATAGCTCTCCATCATCAGAAGGAAGTGGTAAGTATAGGACCAGGCTCAAGCCACTCTTGAAGGCACAAGTAAATTACTTTAACAAGTAGCCCTGGTCTTCACTCATACGTCACATACTCCTCACTCCCAGCCTATGGTCTGCTAGGGAGTTCCCTATGCTCAGTTGACAGGAAAACAAGCTCTGGGTTTTGTCCATATTTGATTCTGTGCACTATGCAGGCACTATTCAAAATTGGACAGCTGTATCATTATACCCTCTTTCTAGGATATTCCTGAAAAATAGTAGTAAAGAGGAATCCTCCCAGTGGGCAGAAATTTGATCAGTGCCCAAGACTGTCCAAATTGTTTGAAATAAGAAATGACCAGATATGCAATTACTGATTCCTGCTTGTGATGAGCTTTTTTTCCCAGACTTGGAACTCATATGATTTAAAAATTGGTGACAAGGAAATTTGTAAAATAGGTATATGGATAGAAGTTTCTGCATGAGCAAAAAAAACATGAATGTATTTGTGTCCCATGTAAATTATTATCAAAAGGTGACCTCAGTAGAGAAAAAAATATAGTCAAGTGGATAGGATAAAGTTTTCTATGTATACTACTCAGTCACTTTCTCCAATCAACCTCGTAATTCCCCAAAGAAATATGGATAAAGTTGTCAGTCACACAGGGGTGGAGGTTATGCCACCAACGGGCTTATAACATGGCCTTCCACTAACCAAAGGCACCTGACCACAGCCACTGCTGAAAGCCCAATCTGCAAGCAGTAGAAAACAATTCTGAGTCCTGGATATGGCACTCTTCCCCATGGTGATTAGTGAGCTCCCTGGTGTTGGATTAATTATACCAGGGCTGTTTCATCATGAAAGGGCAGCATTTTGTCCCTATTGGAATAGATACTCTGTATATGGATTTGTCTTCATTGCATGTAGTGCTTCTTCCAAAATCACCATGTGGGGATTTACATGTTTCATTCTTTGCCATAGTATTCCACACAACATTGCTTTTTTTTTTTTTTAAGTTTAAATTTATTTATTTTAATTGGAGGCTAATTACTTTACAATATTGTATTGGTTTTGCCATATATCAACATGAATCTGCCACGGATGTACATGTGTTCCCCATCCTGAACCCCCCTCCCACCTCCCTTCCCGTACCATCCCTCTGGGTCATCCCAGTGCAACAGCCTCAAGCATCCTGTATCTTATATCAAACCTGGATTGGCGATTCGTTTCTTATATGATATTATACATGTTTCAATGCCATTTTTCCAAACCATCCCACCCTCTCCCTCTCTCACAGAGTCCAAAAGTCCGTTCTATACATCTGTGTCTCTTTTGCTGTCTTGCATACAGGGTTATCATTACCATCTTTCTAAATTCCATATATATGCATTAGTATACTGTATTGGTGTTTTTTTTTTTTTCTGGCTTACTTCACTCTGTATAATTGGCTCCAGTTTCATCCACCTCATTAGAACTGATTCAAATGTATTCTTTTTAATGGCTGAGTAATACTCCATTGTGTATATGAACCACAACCTTCTTATCCATTCATCTGCTGATGGACATCTAGGTTGTTTCCATGCACTGGCTCTTATAAACAGTGCTGCGATGAACGTTGGGGTACACGTGTCTCATTCAATTCTGGTTTCCTTGGTGTGTATACCCAGCAGTGGGATTGCTGGGTCAAAAGGCAGTTCTATTTCCAGTTTTTTAAGGAATCTCCACACTGTTCTCCATAGTGGCTGTACTAGTTTGCATTCCCACCAACAGTGTAGGAGGGTCCCCTTTTCTCCACACCCTTTCCAGCATTTATTGCTTGTAGACTTTTGGATCACAGCCATTCTGACTGGCATGAAATGGTACCTCATTGTGGTCCTGATTTGCATTTCTCTGATAATGAGTGATGTTGTGCATCTTTTCATGTGCTTGTTAGCCATTTGTATGTCTTCTTTGGAGAAATGTCTATTTAGTTCTTTGGCCCATTTTTTGATTGGGTGGTTTATTTTCCTGGAATTGAGCTGCAAGAGTTGCTTGTATATTTTTTAGATTAGCTGTTTGTCAGTTTCTTCATTTGCTATTATTTTCTTCCATTCTGAAGGCTCTCTTTTCACCTTGTTTATAGTTTTCTTTGTTGTACAGAAGCTTTTAATTTTAACTAGGTCCCATTTGTTTGTTTTTGCTTTTATTTCCAATATTCTGGGAGGTGGGTCATAGAGGATCCTGCTGTGATTTATGTCGGAGAGTGTTTTGCCTATGTTCTCCTCTAGGAGTTTTATAGTTTCTGGTCTTAACGTTTAGATCTTTAATCCATTTTGAGTTTATTTTGGTGTATGGTATATGGTGTTCTAGTTTCATTCTTTTACAAGTGGTTGACCAGTTTTCCCTGGAGAAGGCAATGGCACCCCACTTCAGTACTCTTGCTTTGAAAATCCCATGGATAGAGGAGCCTGGTAGGCTGCGGTCTATGGGGTCGTGAAGAGTTGGACACGACTGAGTGACTTCCCTTTCACTTTTCACTTTCATGCGTTGGAGAAGGAAATGGCGACCCACTCCAATGTACTTGCCTGGAGAATCCCAGGGACGAGGGAGCCTGGTGGCCTGCGGTCTGTGGGGTCACACAGAGTCGGGCACGACTGAAGTGACTTAGCAGCAGAAGCAGCAGACCAGTTTTCCCAGCACCACTTGTAAAAGAGATTGTATTTTCTCCATTGTATATTCTTGCCTCCTTTCTCAAAGATAAGGTGTCTATAGGTGTGTGAATTTATCTCTGGGCTTTCTATTTTGTTCCATTGATCTATATTTCTGTCTTTGTGCCAGTACCATACTGTCTTGATGACTGTGGCTTTGTAGTAAAGCCTGAAATCAGGCAGGTTGATTCCTCCAGTTCCATTCTTCTTTCTCAAGATTGCTTTGACTATTCAAGGTTTCTTGTATTTCCATGCAAATTGTCAAAATATTTGTTCTAGCTCTGTGAAAAATACCGTTGGTAGCTTGATAGGAATTGCATTGAACCTATAGATTGCTTTGGGTAGTATACTCATTTTCACTATATTGATTCTTCCGATCCACGAACATGGTATATTTCTCCATCTATTAGTGTCCTCTTTGACTTCTTTCACCAGTGTTTTATAGTTTTCTATATATAAGTCTTTAGTTTCTTTAGGTAGATATATTCCTAAGTATTTTATTCTTTTTTTTGAAATGGTGAATGGAATTTTTCCCTTAATTTCTCTTTCTATTTTCTCATTATTAGTGTATAGGAATGCAAGGGATTTCTGTGTGTTGATTTTATATCCTGCAACTTTACTATATTCATTAATTAGCTCTAGTAATTTTCTGGTGGAATCTTTAGGGTTTTCTAGGTAGAGGATCATGTCATCTGCCAACAGTGAGAGTTTTACTTCTTCTTTTCCAATTTGGATTCCTTTTATTTCTTTTTCTACTCTGATTGCTGTGGCCAAAACTTCCAGAACTGTGTTGAATAGTAGTGGTGAAAGTGGGCACCCTTGTCTTGTTCCTGACTTTAGGGAAAATGCTTTCAATTTTTCACCATTGAGGATAATGTTAGCTGTGGGTTTGTCATATATAGCTTTTATTATGTTGAGGTATGTTCCTTCTATTCCTGCTCTGGAGAGTTTTTATCATAAATGGATGTTGAATTTTGTCAAAGGCTATTATTGAGATAATCATATGGCTTTTATTTTTCAATTTGTTACTGTGGTGTATTACATTGATTGATTTGAAGAAAACTACAGGCCAATATCACTGATGAACATAGATGCAAAAATCCTTAACAAAATTCTAGCAATCAGAATCCAACAACACATTAAAAAGATCATACACCATGACCAAGTGGGCTTTATCCCAGGGATGCAAGTATTCTACAACATTACTTCTAATGAGTAAAAGTTACTTGACAACAAATGAAGTGCAGCAATGGGCCAGTAATTCACTGGTGTTACCATGTTCTTCACCATTCTGGAGCAGCTAGCATGATAGAGCAGTGGAATGGCCTCTTGATGTTTGTTACCATGCCAGCTATATGGCAATGTTTGGCACGTCTGGGACACATTTCTCCAGGAGACTGTTTATTCTCAGTATACAAATTGTGGCACTGTTTCTTTCTGATCCAATATTGACTGGACTAGGAATCAAGAGATGGAAATTGGAGTAGTACCACTCATTGTTATTCCTAGTTATCCATTAGCCAAAACTTTGCTATCTATTCTCATGATTCTGTGATCTGTTGGCCTAAAGATGTTAGTTTTAGAGAGAAGTTTACTCCTGTCAGAAAACACATTGATTCTATTGAACTGGAAGTTAAGACTGTTGTCCAGTTACTTTGTTTTTCTCACACCTCTGAGTCAACAGATGAAGGATGGAGTTACTGGAGTAACCGATCTTGACTACCAAGGGATAAATTGTACTATTATTCCACAATGGGACTAAAGGAGATCATATTTGGAATAGAGCAGATCCCTTAGGGAATCTCTTAGTATTACCATGTCCTATAACTAAGGTCAATCTTAAACTACAGCAGTCCAGACCAGACAGGAATAATAATGGCTTAGACTATTCACTGTGACCATGAGATGCTTGCTGAAGGTAGAGGGAATATGGAAAAGATAGTGGAAGATGGTAATTATAAATACCAGTTATGACCACTTGGACTTGTGTTGATTAATTTTGTGTATCAACTCATATGGTACATGGAGTACCCAGATAGCTGGTTAAACATTATTTCTGGTTGTGTCTGTGATGGTATTTGCAGAAGAAAATAGTACTTGAATTCATGGACTGAGTGAAGCTGATTACCTTCCCCAATTAGAGTGGATATCATCCAGTCCTTTGAGGGCTTCAGTCAAAAAAAAAAAAAAAAAAAAAGCCAGAGGAAGGTCAGGTTTGCTCTTTGCCTGATTGTTGAAGTGGGACATCAAAATTCTCCTTCCACTGGTTTTGTGAATTTGAGGCCCTCAGAACACATTTCTGGTTTTCCTGGGCCTTCACCTGGCATGCAGAAGATTGCTGAAATTCTCAGCTTCAATAATCACATGAGCCAATATCTCATAATAATTTTTTTTGCACAAATATATGTACATACACTGTGAAAATGATGCACTCAATATGTCAGCAAATATGGAAAACTCAGCAGTGGCCACAGGACTGGAAAAGGTCAGTTTTCATTCCAATCCCAAAGAAAGGCAATGCCAAATAATGCACAAAATATTGCACTCATCTAACATGCTAGTAGGAGAAGGCAATGGCACCCCACTCCAGTACTCTTGCCTGGAAAATCCCATGGACAGAGGAGCCTGGTGGGCTGCAGTCCATGGGGTCACTGAGTCAGACACGACTAAGCAATTTCACTTTCACTTTTCACTTCCGTGCATTGGAGAAGGAAATGGCAACCCACTCCAGTGTTCTTGCCTGGAGAATCCCAGGGACTGGGGAGCCTTGTGGGCTGCCGCCTATGGGGTCACACAGAGTCAGACACGACTGAAGCGACTTAGCAGCAGCAGTAGCAGCAACATACTAGTAAAGTAAAGTTTAAAATTCTCCAAGCCAAGCTTCAGCAATATGTGAACCATGAACTTCCAGATGTTCAAGCTGGTTTTAGAAAAGACAGAGGAACCAGAGATCTAATTGCCAACATCCACTGGATCATCAAAAAAGCAAGAGGGTTCCAGAAAAAACATCTGTTTTTGCTTTATTGACTATGCCAAAGCCTTTGAGTGTGTGGATCACAATAAACTGTGGAAAATTCTGAAAGAAATGAGCATGCCAGACCACTTGACCTGCCTCTTGAGAAACCTGTATGCAGGTAATGAAGCAACAGCTAGAACTGGACATGGAACAACAGACTGGTTCCAAATAGGAAAAGGAGTACGTCAAGGCTGTATATTGTCACCCTGCTTATTTAACTTATATGCAGAGTACATCATGAGAAATTCTGGGCTGAAGGAAGCACAGGCTGGAATCAAGATTGCCAGGAGAAATATCAATAACCTCAGATATGCAGATGACACCAGCCTTATGGCAGAAAATGAAGTGGAACTAAAGAGCCTCTTGATGAAAGGGAAAGAGTAGAGTGAAAAAGTTGGCTTAAAGCTCAACATTTAGAAAACGAAGATCATGGCATCTGGTCCCATCACTTCGTGGTGAATAGATGGGGAAACAGTGGAAAGAGTGGCTGACTTTATTTTTCTGGGCTCCAAAATAACTGCAGAGGGTGATTGCAGCCATGAAATTAAAAGACGCTTTCTCCTTGGAAGGAAAGTTATGACCAACCTAGATAGCATATTGAAAAGCAGAGACATTACTTTGTCAATAAAGATCTGTCTAATCATGGCTATGGTTTTTCCAGTAGTCATGTATGGATGTGAGAGTTGGACTGTAAAGAAAGTTGAGTGTGGAAGATTTGATGCTTTTGAACTGTGGTGTTGGAGAAGACTCTTGAGTCCCTTGGACTGCAAGGAGATTGAACCAGTCTGTCCTAAGGAGATCAGTCCTGGGTGTTCACTGGAGGGAGTGATGCTGAGGGTGAAACTCCAGTACTTTGGCCACCTGATGAAAAGAGCTGACTCATTTGAAAAGACACTGATGCTGAGGAAGATTTAGGGCAGGAGGAGAAGGGGATGCCAGAGGATGAGCTGGCTGGATGGCACCACTGACTCGATGTACGTGGGTTTTGGGTAAACTCCAGGAGTTGGCAATGGACAGGGAGGCCTGACATGCTGTGGGTCATGGGGTCACAAAGAGTCAGACACGACTGAGCAACTGAAATGAACTGATGTACACACTTAGTGAAAATGAATAGGCAATTGCAAGAAACTTGGAGTAATAAGGGCCAAACGAGGACTCAGGTCACACAAGCATGACATTTGATATTACATAACCAGGATAACCCAACCTTCCAGCTGCAGCCTTTATTGTGTATGTCTACAATTTGACTCTCTAATTCCAGTGTGCTAAGTCTTTTGTAGAGCCTGCATAAATGCTGAGATTAAGTCAAACTGTATTACCTTGATATATTGGAGAAACTTGAGGTTTCTGCTACTTACATATAAATTATTTTTCTCCATTTCTTACATGAGAATGTGATTTGCTCAATTACTTCCTTGGTCTCTTCTTTGATATTCTGTCCTTTGGCTTTAAGTCTGTTGTTGAAGGGAGCTATTGTTTTGAAGACTGACTTCTTTTGAAGGTAAAATACTTCTAGTCTTCACTCCATGTGCTGAACTATTATCACTTCTGTACTCCTCTCTATCACTGTATTGCAAATAACACTCATTGAGCTCAAAGAAAGCTGTATCATTGGATGAAGAAAAGCAGAAAGCATCAGGGAAGGAGAATCAAACAGTTATACATACTACCCCCATTTTTCTGTTCTTACTCATCCGGTTATTTCAGTGGAGCAATTTTATACAGTGAACGGCACACATTAAAAATAAATGTGTAGAATTCTCTGGAAATTTTAAGTCTAGTTAAACAATCAAGAAGTTATGCTATTTAGCATCAGTTCATTTAATTAGAAATTTATTTTTCTTTGTATAATTATTTTTATTATGGAAAAATATGGGTAGCTTACTGGTTTAGTTATTTTAAAATGGCATAAGTCTTTTCATGATGTTGCTCAAGGACCATTGTTACTATTATTATTTTAATTGGAGGAGAGTTGCTTTACAGTGTTGTGTTGGTTTCTGCTGTACAACAATGCAAATCATCCATTAGTGTATATGTATGTATATATCCCCTCTGTCTTCAGCCTCCCCCTTACCCACCCCCATTTCACCCCTCTAGGTCATCACAGAGCACTGGACTGGGCTCCCTGTGTATGCAGCAGGTTTCCACTAGCTATATCTATTTTATACATTGTGATGTATATATGTCAGTGCTACTCTTTCAACTCATCCCACCCTTTTCTTCCCTCACTGTGTCCACAAGACTGTCCACTATGTCTGTGTCTCTATTCCTATCCTGCCTATATGTTCATCAATACAGTTTTTCTAGTTTCCATATGTATGCTTTAACAATGTTTGTTTTCCTGAGTTCACTTTGTATAACAGGCTTAGTCTACTTCATTTTAACTGACTCAAATTCATCCCTTAAAAAAAATCACATTTTCATTTATTGACACATTTCAGATCTTTAGATAGCTTTAGTAAAACATATTATTTAATTGAAATATGAAGAAAATTTGGCTGAAAATTTTGAAAGACAATGTTAGGTTAAAATTGTGGTAATTTCTATAGTCAGTGTTTTTCAACTCTAATTATTTAAAAATCTAAGAGTAGTATTTGATATTCTACCATTGCATATATTCAGGGCACTTGAAAAATTTAAAGAATATTCTTTGAAATTGTCTTTTTCAGTTTAAATGCTCAGTCTTTCAGAATGTTTCCTCTTTTCCTCCCTCTTAGAAAATAAAGACATAACAAGAAGGTAAAATTTGAAAAACAAAGAAAGAGGACTGAGAAGAAATCAAATCTACCAACACCTTGATCTTGGACTTCTAGTCTGCAGAACTGTGAGAAAATAAATTCCAATGGTATTTTGTAATGGGAGCCTTAATAAACCTCTTAATTTCAGTTATTTGTTGATACATACCAGTTCAGCTCAGTCGCTCAGTCGCGTCTGACTCTTTGCGACCCCATGAATTGCAGCACACCAGGCCTCCCTGTCCATCACCATCTCCCGGAGTTCACTCAAACTCACGTCCATCGAGTCAGTGAAGCCATCCAGCCATCTCATCCTCGGTCGTCCTCTTTTCCTCCTGCCCCCAATCTCTCCTAGCATCAGAGTCTTTTCCAATGAGTCAACTCTTCACATGAGGTGGCCAAACTACTGCAGTTTCAGCTTTAGCATGATTCCTTCCAAAGAACACCCAGGGCTGATCTCCTTTAGAATGGACTGGTTGGATCTCCTTGCAGTGCAAGGGACTCTCAAGAGTCTTCTCCAACACCACAGTTCAAAAGCATCAATTCTTTGCTGCTCAGCTTTCTTTATAGTCCAGCTTTCACATCCATACATGACCACTGGAAAAACCATAGCCTTGACTAGACGGACCTTTGTTGGCAAAGTAATGTCTCTGCTTTTGAATATGCTATCTAGGTTGGTCATAACTTTTCTTCTAAGGAGTAAGCATCTTTTAATTTCATGGCTGCAGTCACCATCTGCAGTAATTTTGGAGCCCTAAAAGATAAAGTCTGACATTGTTTCCACTGTTTCCCCATCTATTTTCCATGAAGTGATGGGACCGGATGTCATGATCTTCGTTTTCTGAAATTTGAGCTTTAAGCCAACTTTTTCTCTCCTCTTTCACTTTCATCAAGATGCTTTTTAGTTCCTCTTCACTTTCTGCCATAAGGGTGGTGTCATCTGCATATCTGAGGTTAGTGATATTTCTGAATGCAAATTCACACCACAACCAAAGTACATGAATTCATGTTTTTTTTTTTTTTAATATGTCCCCTCAGGCAAGGGAAGCAAAAGCAAAACCACATTGGACTATACCAAAGTAAAAAGCTCTTGCATAATAAAGGAAGCAATAAAATGACAAGACCACCTACTGAATGGGAAAAGATGTTTTCAATTGTTATATATTATAAAGGGTTAATATCCAAAATATACAAAGAACTCATACAACTCAATATCAAAGACAAGCAAACAGCCTAATTTAAAAATGGGCTGAGGATCTGATTGGACATTTTTCTGAGGAAGGTATGCAGATGGCCAATAGACACATGAAGAGATGCTCTATAGCAACAATCTTTAGTGAAATGCAAATTAAAACCACAACGACATATCACCTCACACTTGTCAGAATGGCTATTGTCAAAAACAATAAATAGCAATTATTAGTGAGGATGTGAGAAGAGGTAATCCTTATACACTGTTGCTGGGAGTGTAAACGGATACAGCAAACTACAGAAAACATTATGGAGATTACTCAAAAACTAAAAATTGAACTACTGTATGACCCAGCAACACCACTCTTAGGTTTTTATACAAAGAAAACAAAAACACTGTAAAAAAAGATATATACCCCCTATATTAATTACACCATTATTTATAATAGATAAGATATGAAACCAACTTAAGTGTCCATTAATAGACAATGGAACAAAAAAGGAAAAAAAAATAGTCTTGCTATTTACAACAGAAGAGGGTTTATCATGCTAAGTGACATAGTCAGAGTAAGACAAACATTGTGTGGTTTCACTTACATATGGAATCCAATAAAACAAAATGAACAAACATAACAAGGCATGGTGCTGCTGCTGTTGCTAAGTCGCTTCAGTTGTGTCTTTTTGCGACTCCATAGATGGCAGCCCACCAGGCTCTCCCGTCCCTGGGATTCTCCAGGCAAGAACACTGGAGTGGCTTGCCATTTCCTTCTCCAATGCATGAAAGTGAAATCGTTCAGTTGTGTCCGACTCTTAGCGACCCCATGGACTGCAGCCCACCAGGCTCCTCCATCCATGGGATTTTCCAGGCAAGAGTACTGGAGTGGGGTGCCATTACCTTCTCTGATAACAAGGCATAGACACAGTTAAAAATACTGAGAACATGTGTTTGCCAGACAAAAGGTGAGTAGGTGGAGGAAAACAGTTGCTGAGGAAGATTAAGAGGTACAAACTTACAGTTGCAAAATAAATGAGTCATGGGTATGGGTACAAAATGTACAGTAGGGACATTATATTCAACTATGAAATTTGTGTGGTGACGTATTGTAACTAGGCTTATTGTGGTGATCATGCTGAAATCTATAGAAATATCAAATTACTTTGTTTTGTAACAAGATCTAACATAGTGTTGTAAGCCAATTATACTTCCAAAATAAGCAAACTAATAGAACAAGAGATCAAATTTGTGGTTAGCATTGTTGGAGAGATGGGCAAGTGAGGGACTGGGGGAGGGGGATTTGGATGAAGGTAGTCAAAAGTACAAATTTCCAGTTATAATATTAATAAGTACTAGAGATGTAATGTACAATGTAATAAATATGATTAACATTGCTGCTTGTTATATATGAAATTTGTTAAAAGAGTAAATCCTGAATCCTCATCCCAAGGGAAAAAAGATGTGTCTATTGTTTTCTTTAGTATCTATAGAAGATAGTGGATATTCACAAAATTTGTGATAATCATTTCATAATGTGTGTAACTCCAATCTCTTTGCTGTACACCTTATACAGTGCTATATGTCAGTTCTGTCTCAATAAAACTGGAAGAAAAAATTAAATGGGAATATACGAGACTTAAAATTGTTTGGTCCTGTCCTTGCTTTCTGGAGTCCCTAATTCAAAAACTTTCTTGTTTGTCACCACTATTATAATGTTTATGAGGGGCAGGTTTTTGTTTTTTTTTTTTTTATTCCTCTGTTTTCAAGCAACTATATCACCTGACATTAAAAGAGTATCTGGAACATAGTAGGCTTTTAAGAAACATGTGTTGAATGAATGAATAAATAAACAAACAGATATTTATTAAATACTCAGTAGGTATTGATACTCTAGTGTAATTAAGCCATGAAAAAGCTTAAGTACCTGCACCCTTGAAGCTTACTGTCTATTGTTTACAACAATAAACTTGGAAACAGTATAATACAAGAACATGATAAAAATAAGAAAGAAAATAAAAATCAAGTAATATGATAGTGAATGGCAAGAAACTGACTATCATCTACTTGGGTGGGCAGAAAGGGTCTCTCTGGAAGATTTTACTTGGGCTGATTTTGTTAACGAGGAAGACCAACCATATTAACATGTACAAGAAATGTGTTCTAGGTATATGGTACAAAATGTGCAATGATATGAAATGGGAATAAGGAAGAGATTTTCCAGGTAGTGAAAGAATATAACTGTTGCTGAAGAATTATGGTCATGGAGAAAGGATGAAATCAGCGAAAGTCACTCAGTTGTGTCCAACTCTAATTCTCCAGGTCACAATACTGGAGTGGGTAGCCTTTCCCTTCTCCAGGGGATCTTTGCAACCCAGGGATTGAATCCACGTCTCTCACATTGCAGGCAGATTCTTTACCAGTTGAGCCACAAGAAATCAGGGATGTAGACAAAAAGTTGAGGCTGCATGGCCTCACCTACACAGAAAATTCAGATTTTATTCTAACTTTAACTGGAATAACTGCCATACAACAGCTTTAAAATGGGGGGGAAATAACTGAGAAGAACTATGAAAATATCAGTTTTGTTGTTATTGTTATTTGGTGATTGGATGGTCATGGTGTGTAACGATATTGATTTTATTGTCCACTATTTTATTTACTGAACCACATTTGCATAGTTAAAAAAAAAAAAAACCTCTTTATTTCAGGTAGTTAGATACTGACTGTTGTTTTTTTAAAAAATACCTCTTTATACATTCAATAGCATACTTTTTCTTAGTCAATTTAATTATTTTAAAATTAATTTTATTTTTTTCAACATAATTAAGATTTATACAACTTTCACACAACAGCGGGACACAAATGCTATTTTAGTCCCCATAGACTATAAACCAGGAATCACTGGAACATATCCATATCACTAGAACTACCATTTTATGAAACAAGGTGCAAAACTTTCAAGATCTGGAAGTCTTGAAATCATGCAGAATCTGTTCTCCTACCACTAGGAAATTATGTTAACAATCAATATGAAAAGATATTTGAAAAAATCCACATATTTTCAAGTGCAATGTGACATTTACCAAGAGACATCTTTGACTTAGCCATTGAACGTCTCAATAAATTTAAAAGACTAATAAAACACAGAGGGTGATTACAGAGAAGAAAGCATTTAAATGAGAAATTAATATCAAAATCAGTAGTTAATATCAAAGATCCCGTAAAGACACCATGTATTTGGAAATTAAATGTCCCCTGTTAAATGATGGATGTTAGAAAATATTTGTAACAATGAAAATGAAAACAGAATTTATCAGAATATGTTGCATGCAGTTGAAACTGCTCAATGCAACTACAATGTAGAATCTTAAATAAGATATAAAAACAAATAATGGACTGTAGCATAAAATTTTGTGAAATTTGAACAAAATTTATACCTTAGTTAATAATACTGTATCACATTGATTTCCTGTTTTTTAACAATGTATATTTATTGATAGTCTCAAAATTCAATTAGAAGTTTCAAACCTTATTCAAAATTTTCAGAAAAATAATAAATTTTCTAGACTATATTTTATATATATATATATATATATATATATATATATATATATATGCTGTCAATGGAATTCTCC
The DNA here is from genome assembly GCF_014754425.2 of Oryx dammah. Classification (NCBI taxonomy): domain Eukaryota; kingdom Metazoa; phylum Chordata; class Mammalia; order Artiodactyla; family Bovidae; genus Oryx; species Oryx dammah. The sequence goes on from NW_024080545.1 coordinate 38,361, forward strand.
AGGCAAGAATACTAGAGTTAGTAGGCATTCCTTCTTCAGGGGATCTTCCTGACCCAGAGATTGAACCTGGGTCTTCTGCACTGAAAGCAGATTCTCTACCATCTGAGCAACCAGGGAGGCATAAAATATGCCTTTTAATACAATCTTATCATTATTAGTCAATAGAAAATAATAAAATTTTATTCACTAGAAAGAAAGAAAGTGAAGTCGCTCAGTCGTGTCCGACTCTCTGCAACACCGTGGACTCCTTGTCCTTGGGATTTTCCAGGCAAGCGTATTGGGATGGGTTACCATTTCCCTCTCCAGGGGATCTTTCCCACCCAGGGATTGAACCCAGGCCTCCCGCATTGCAGGCAGATGCTTTACCATCTAAGCCACCAGGAAAGCGATATCACTAGAACTATCATTTAATAGAAATTGAAACATGTATATTATCATATGTGAAACAGATCACCAGTCCAGGTTTGATGCATGAGACAGGGTGCTCAGGGCTGGTGCACTGGGATGACCCAGAGAGATGGGATGGGGAGGGAGGTGGGAGGGGGGTTCAGGATGGGGAACACATGTACACCCATGGCTGATTCATGTCAATATATGGCAAAACCCACTACAATATTGTAATTAGCCTCCAATTAAAATAAATAAATAAATAAATAAAACCCTGTAATCACTTTTTTAAAATCCAGATGTATATTAAAATAATACAGGAACTTATTGAAAAATAGAAAAGGCCAGGTATTGCTTTTTTTTTTTTTCCTCCAAAGCACCAGATGTGATTCTACTGAGTAGACATGTTAAAAAGAACTGGACTATATGATGATCTTTTCTTTTATATAGGTTGTTTCATTTTTTCTATTTCATATTCATTTCATTTAGGGCTCCATTTCATGTATTTTATGTTTTCCAATTTTTCCATCTCTTTTTTGTTTTGTTTTGTTTTTGTTCTTTCTCAAGCATTATCAAGTGTAGTTGAAAAGCTTTTGTTTACATGCCTGCATGCATGCAAAGTCACTTCAGTTTTGTCTGACTTTTTGTGACCCTATGGAGTGTAGCCTGCCAGGCTCCTCTGTCCAAGGGATTCTGCAGGCAAGACTGCCAAAGAGGGTTGCCATGCCCTCCTCCAGAGGATCTTCCCAACCCAGGGATTGAACCTGCGTCTCATGTCTCCTGCATTGGCAGGTGGGTTATTTACCACTAGCACCATCTGGGAAGCCCCATAACTAAATTGGCCCACTTAAATGATTGTTGTTCAGTGCCTAAGGCATATCTGACTCTGTGACCCCATGAACTGCAGCAAGTCAGGCTCCTCTGTCCAGCAAGAGTACTGGAATATGTTGCCATGCCCTCCTCCAGGGGATCTTCTGGACTCAGGGATAATCTCCTGCATTGACAGGCGGGTTCTTTACCAAGAGAGCCACCTGAGAAGCCGTTTATGTGTGGGTATGTATGTGTGTGTGTGTGTTGTATGTATAATATGTTTTCAAAAACATGAATTTTTGCTTCAGTACAGTTCAGTTCAGTTCAGTTCAGTTCAGTCATTCAGTTGTGTCTGACTCTTTGCGACCCCATGGACTGTAGCACACCAGGCCTCCCAGTTCATTGCCAACTCCTGGAGTTTACTCAAATTCATGTCCATTGAGTTGGTGATGCCATCCAACCGTCTCATCCTTTGTCGTCCCCTTCTCTTTCCTTCAATCTTTCCCAGCATTGGGGTCTTTTCAAATGAGTCAGTTTTTTTGGCATTATGATTCCACTTGTTTGACTAAGAATGCTAGATTTCTAATTTATATTCACTCAAAACTTTGGTAAAGTTCAGTTTACTCTGGCATCTAATGTTACTGCTAAAAGTTAATTTAATTCTCTAATGGCTATCATTAATGATTTTTTAAACAACTACATTGTTTATACAACTATTAAAAGTTGAGACTTCAGTGCATATATATTTAGTATATATGTGTGTGGGTTTCCCAGGAGGCTCAGTGAGTAAAGAATCCACCTGCAATACAGGGGACACAGGAGATGTGGGTTCAATCCCTGGGTCAGGAAGATCCCCTGGAGGAGGGCACAGCAACCCACTCCAGTATTCTTGCTGAGAGAATCCCATGGACAAAGGACCCTGGAAGGTTACAGTCCACAGGGTTAAAGAGATTCGAACATATCTGAAGTGGCTTAGCAGCAGCAACAGCATACATGTATGCATGTATACATATATACAAATGTATTTGACTTGCTCTGATCATACATATTTGTACTGTGTGAGTTATCTGTTTCATTGCTGGACCAAGAGATTCTGCATTAGCCAATCCCATTGATCCTGTAGCAAAGTAGGCCCTCATTTGTCATTGGGGAGACTGAATCACTGTTGCTAGGTATAGGAGTGACAGGCTGAGACTTAAAAATTCCTTTCCTTGTGTTGGCAAACTTATTTTTCAGCTAGCTTGTTGTTGTATTCTTTGTATTTCTTTTTTCTCTTTCGAACATAGCTGTTGCTAGTAAATGGAGTTTGTAAGAAGTGAAGAGTTTTACAGTCTCCATTCTAATGTTTCTATAATGCAAAACAAATAGTTTTCAAGCAATTTGTGTACCAAAAATATATTTCAGATGAAAATTAAATGCCAAAAATATTTGGTAAAGGGATGTAGAACTCTCTGCTGCAAGTATTTTCCCCACTCTATCTTTTCATGGGTTCATCCCAATTTTATGATCTTCTGAATTTAATATCTATCAAAATATTTGTAAGTATTCAGTATCCTAAGACAAAAGTAACATCCAGCACTGGAATTGTACTTTCACAGACAATCACACTCACAAAAAATAACATATTTACTTAAAATTACTCCATATAAATATTCCTGTGTTTAAAGCAAAGGAGGATTTATTACATGGTTAAATCAGTGTTGAAATGTATTTGCGAAGCTATATGTTAGATAAATGTAATTCAGCTAATGAAATTCTATAGCATGAACAGTCTGCCTTGACCATATATTATTTAAGGTCTGTGCAAACTGAGTGTTTTAACGCTCATAGTGCTGTTGATCATTATAAGTTTTTGACATCTTAAAAACAGGTTGTGTTTACATCATGGGGATATGAAGATAAACAAACACATTGAAGCCTAAAGTTTCCTCTGTAATACAAGCTTTCATTTTATAAGTGCTTATTATGAACAGCAAGCTTTTCACAAATGGTTAGACTCAGGCTTAAAATGGTATTAAATGACTTTTGTTTGAGTTTAGCATGCTGTTAAAATTGTAGACAGCTTTTTTCACTAAATATAATGACATTCAAGGAGATGACAGGTTGCAGTGTCCCTTTTTATATCTATAAATTCTGTTTCTGTGTATGTGTAAGAGCAAGGAAAATCTGAGAACTGTCACATTATACTCCCGACTTCTTATTCCTTAATGCTTTTGCATGATAGTATACTGGGATCTCATTACCCCATCTATAGTTGACTCATGTCTCTATTTTTTAGTAAAAGTGCTGCTTCTTTTGGGTCCCACCCTCTCAGTTTGGCTCATTTCAAGGTATTGTTTGGCTAGTTATCATGTTCAAGACAAAATGCCAGGCAATGAACACTCAAAAGTGATCAACCCAGGGCTCCTTTTCTTAAGGAACTGTTTGAATATACATGTATGTTCACAAACATTTTCTTTGTAAAAAAGTGAGTGGAAAGAGGTGGCATACATAAAGTGTTATGGTGGTGTGAACAATGCTGAACTTTAGAAGAGATAATCTCATTATTTAAGCAAAGTATAGAAAACTGATTATGAGTTTGTATATTACCCTTCTAATCCATATGTAATCTGAAAACATGAATATTTAAATTATTTACATAAAGAAGCCTGACTCTACATGAGTGATCACATGATTGTGATTATCTGGGTCGTGTAGAACTTTTTTGTACAGTTCTTCTGTGTATTCTTGCCACCTCTCCTTAATAGCTTCTGCTTCTATTAGGTTCCTACCATTTCTGTCCTTTATTGAGCCCATCTTTGGATGAAATGTTCCCTTGGTATATTTAGTTTTCTTGAAGCAATCTCTAGTCTTTCCCATTCTATTGTTTTCCTCCATTTTTTGCATTGATCACTGAGCAAGGCTTATCTCTCCTTGCTATTCTTTGGAAATCTGCATTCAAATGGGTATATCTTTCCTTTTCTCCTTTGCTTTTTGCTTCACTTCTTTTTACAGCTATTTGTAAGGGCTTCTCAGATAGCGATTTTGCTTTTTTGCATTTCTATTTCTTGGGGATGGTCTTGATTCCTGTCTCCTTTACAATGTCACGAACCTCTGTCAATAGTTCATTAGGCACTCCGTTTATCAGATCTAGTCCCTAAAATCTATTTCTCACTTCTACTGTATAGTGCCTTTTGAGAAACCTGTATTCAGGTCAGGAAGCAACGTTAGAACTGGACATGGAACAACAGACTGGTTCCAAATACGAAAAGGAGTACGGCAAGTCTGTATATTGTCACCCTGCTTATTTAACCTATATGTAGAGTACATCATGAGAAACGCTGGGCTGGAGGAAGCACAAGCTGGAATCAAGATTGCCAGGAGAAATATCAATAACCTCAGATATGCAGATGACACCAGCCTTATGGCAGAAAGTGAAGGAGAACTAAAGAGCCTCTTGATGAAAATGAAAAAGGAGAGTGAAAAAATTGGCTTAAAGCTCAACATTCAGAAAACAAAGATCATGGCATCCAATCCCATCACTTCATGACAAATAGATGGGGAAACAGTGGAAACAGTGTCAGACTTTATTTTTTTGGACTCCAAAATCACTGCAGATGGTGACTGCAGCCATCAAATTAAAAGACGCTTGCTCCTTGGAAGGAAGGTTATGACCAACCTAAATGGCATATTAAAAAGCAGAGACATTACTTTGTCAACAAATGTCCGTCTAGTCAAGGCTATGGTTTTTTCAATGGTCATGTATGGATGTGAGAGTTGGACTATAAAGAAAGCTGAGCACAGAAGAATTGATGCTTTTGAACTGTGGTGTTGGAGACGACTCTTGAGAGTCCCTTGGACTGCAAGAAGATCCAACCAGTCCATCCTAAAGGAGATCAGTCCTGTGTGTTCATTGGAAGGACTGATGCTGAAGCTGAAACTCCAATACTTTGGCCTCCTGATGAGAAGAGTTGACTAATTTGAGAAGACCCTGATGCTGGGAAAGACCAAAGGCAGGAAGAGAAGGGGATGACAGAGGATGATATGGTTGGATGGCACCACTGACTCAATGTACATGGATTTGGGTAGACTCTGGGAGTTGGTAATGGACAGGGAGGCTTGGCGGGCAGCAGTCCATGGGATCACAAAGAATCAGTCATGACTGAGTGACTGAACTGAACTGAACATAAAGAAGTAAATAATTTAAGGAAATTAATTTGAGGAACTTCATGGAAAGACTGATATGACATTTTTAATATGAAGTAAAGAGAGAAATTTTTTATGTATATCATATTCCACTAGGCAGGTCATTTGCTATATGTTGCCATAAATAATTACTTTATAGAAAGTTGTTAATTTAGCTTTAATATTGATAGAAATTTCACTCCAGGAACAAGAAAATATGTACTACATAAAATGGACTAGAAAATGAGTGGTTCAGCATTAGAATACATTTTATTACAAAAGAATATCATATTTACTGAATGAGGAAATTTTGATAAAACATTTAACTTGCACAGCAATATGATTTAAGTAATTATAATTATAGCAACATAGCTGTAGTGTATAAAAGTTAACATATGCTAATCTATAAATATTGCAAGTAATATTGCAGATTATTCCTTAGTTGTACAAAGGCTTACATAAAAAGACTCTCACCTTAGGGTAGAACAAATCAAATGAAAATGGTACATAAATTAATGACATATCTATAAAAATTTTCTGAGCCTGTCTTTCATTAGCTTCATCAATAGATACTTTGACTATAGTTAGTTAGAACAAGTGGAGGTACTTCCCTGGTGTCTAATGGTTAAGAGTCTGCCTTCCAATGCAGGGGAGGTGTACTCAATCTCTCTGTGGGACCTAAGATCCCATATGTCTTGGGGTGGCTAAACCTGTGCCTGACAACTGGAGAGAAACCTAACAACGAAGAGCTGGCATGCTGCAACTAAGACCTGACACAACCAATCACTCAAATCAGTCAGTATAAAAAAAAGAACAAGAAATCGGACAGAATTAGTTCATGCATTTCTTACTATTAGTATAATCTTATGATATTGTGATATCATATTAAGATATTAGTATAATCTTATGATATAATCCCCTTTGTTTCTCAGAAGAGGAACAAAGACTGAGGAAATTCAACTACCATATTCAAGGTCCCATAACTAGCAAGCAGTCGAATCAGAATTTAGTGACCAGAAGTCTTACAGATTTTATGGTGTACAGAAAAAGTTTAAAAACATGAAAACAAAACAAAACAAACAAACAAAAACAATGCACAGCCCTTGACTGAAAAAGTCATGGGACCATGTCAAGATGAACAATTTTTTTTTGTTTGTTCATTCTCTAATTTGTGTCCAACACTTTGTGATCCCATGGACTGCAGCATTCCAGGCTTCCCTCTCCTTCAATGTCTCCCAGACTTTGCTTATACTCATGTCCAGAAATGATAGTGAGTATGTTATGCACAGAAACTGGAGAAGGAATTGATACTTCTTCTTTGAATACTTGGAAATATAATATATTTAGGGAAAAAATCAAGAAGCTTCAAGTATAGTGTACCTGAAGTTTTGAAAAGAAAATGCATAGCTGGAATAAAGACCACTCTTAGCTATACTTAGTACATCATGTGAAATCCTATTGTAAAATTAATATAACAAAACAATTGATGTTACTTAGAGTACGTTTAAATGATATTTTTAAAATAGAAAAAAATGATTCCAGGTACATGACATTCCAATACTCATTAAGTTTGCTTCAACCTGACTAAAGACCTCTAACATCACCCTCTTCAATCGAGTGTTATTGTTGCTTTATCTGATAAATATTCTGTTGCTATTGACCTTTGCTATCTAAATTTGAGACCATCTTTCACATTCTGATTTCTTTTAAAGTTTTCTTTTATGAAAAGCATGTTATGTCAAATATTTTGTGATATGTTATTTCCAATATTTAAGCAATCATAGGGAGACAATGTAATTATCATGATAGAGCTCAGAGAGGTAATTCGCCCAGAGGCACATAGAATCCACATATCTGAACTGGGCCTTGAAGATAATTGTAGTCTTTCTATTGTGTCATGCTGTGTTATACTTTTCTTTGCAATCTTGGAAGTAGTTGGGCAGAGGCTTTAATTATTTCAGAGAACTTCCAGAATGAGGAACCATTTACATGTATTCTTTTAGTATATGCTCTAATCTAGAACACTGTCAAAATGAAATTTATACTTAAGTTGAAATTTGTACGTTAAATATCAGCCTTAGAATGTAATGATATTAAAAAAAATAAAAAACATTAGCTGTAATAAGAACTGGATAACAAGTCAAAAATACTGAAATACAGACTAAATAATTATCAATAGGCAAATTGTTGGGTAAGTAGAATTTGATTTGGGTTGTTAATACATGTTAATAATATTAGGCAATTAATACTTGCTTCACACAATGAATGGTTTTAGACATAACAAAATAGATGAAATGATAGAACTGGTACTAACACTAGAAATCATTCAGGTTTGCCTCTTCAGTTTACAAATTAAGGAAAAATGAAGATAGAACTTAAACTATTTGTGTAACTCCAAAATTTCTTTAAAAACATATGGATAATTATTTCCTAAAATTTGCCTTCTGTCCCTTATTTAGAGTTCTTTTCATCATACATCACTGATTGTAGTTTTAGAAAACAACCAGAAAACTAGACTGACAAATACAGAACTTTGTTGAAATAGAAAAGAGAGAAATAACATCAAATACAGAAGGAAATGAAAATCTGTCACAAGTTTACATCAAATATCTGATTGTTTGGAGTAGGTAGACTACCATATGGCACAGTCCTAACAAATGTTAAATTGCTCTAAGAATTTCTACTCTAGGAGCAACAAATAACAATGATTAAAGCAATCTACCACTGACTGATTCAGCCATCCTAAAATTAAAATTATTGGTAGCCTACAATGAGGAAGGGCTGTGCAAGAGTGTGCCAAAATATTATAATTATTAAGGACAGTCATTTGGTAAACAGTTATCAAAATGCTTTGCTCCAATATATTATGGTTTTCTAAAACCATTTTTTGATGTGAAAATTAAGTCCTTGTAGAATGCTTGATATCTCCAGCAATTGGTGTTTTCTTCTTCGTCCCATAGGTTTTCTTGGGATTGGGGGATGTAGCATTGCTAACCCAGTCCCCATGGATTTCTCCAGAGAGGAGGAAGATGTAGAGTTTGAAGCAGCACATCTGACAACAGAACCAAATCATTGGCAAATTGTCTCTGAAAGGAGACAGTACCAAGAAAACTGAAACTGTACAAAAAGGAGGAATGGAGGGATTAGAAGAAGTGGGGTGGATGGGTGCTTTAGGCAGCAAATAGGCCACCAGATGCTGACAAATATTGAAAGAAATCAATTCTGAAAATGACAGAATGAGGAAAAGATACACATTCTAAATGGATAATTTTTCTTCTCCCTAAATGTCTCATTGTTTTCAAAGTTTTACTATAAAATTTTCAAACCTAGAAAAACAAAATTGTAATGAGTGCTAATTTAGCCACTCTAGATATTTTGCCCTTAATATTTTAATATAATTGGTTTCCTCATATGTATCAAACTATTTATCCCTCTATCTATCCATTCATCAATTCATTTCATTTTTGCTGTATTTCAAAGTAACTTGTGAATTTCAGTACTGCTGCTCTTGCTGCTAAGTTGTTTCAGTTGTGTCCAACTCTGTGTGACCCCATAGATGGCAACCCACCAGGCTCCCCCGTCCCTGGGATTCTCCAGGCAAGAACACCGGAGTGTGTTGTCATTTCTTTCTCCAATGCATCAAAGTGAAAAGTGAAAGTGAAGTTGCTCAGTCGTGTCCAACCCTTGGCGACCCCATGGATTGCAGCCTACAGGGCTCCTCTGTCTATGGGGTTTTCCAGGCAAGAGTACTGGAGTGGGGTGCCATCGCCTTCTCATGCCCTTAAATACATCTGTGTATGTCTTTTAAAAGGCCCTCCTGTGGTAAAATCTCCCCTCATTTAAATTTAAAGTGCTTTAAATATTTGAGATTCTGACATTTTCTACAAATATATGGCAAAATATTTGCTATAGGATATAAAACTTGGGAGAATTTCATGAGCACACTGGAAGACTATATTATTTTAGTTAGTCAATATTCTTGGCAGTCTAACAATTGAAGATACACATGGCATTAGAAATTTCCATTCAGTTCAGTTCAATTGCTCAGTTATGCTGGACTCCCTGCGCCCCCATGGACTGCGGAAAGCCAGGCCTCCCTGTCCATCAGCAATGCCTGGAGCCTACTCAAACTCATGTTCAATGCATCGGTGATGCCATCCAACCATCTCATCCTCTGTTGTCCCCTTTTCCTTCCACCTTCAATATTTCCCAGTATCAGGGACTTTTCCAATGAGTCAGCTCTTTGCATCAGGTGGCCAAAGCATTGGAGCTTCAGCTTCAGCATCAGTCCTTCTAATGAATTTTCAGGACTGATTTCTTTTAGGATTGACTGGTTTGATCTCATTGTAGTCCAAGGGCCTCTGAAGAGTCTTCTCCAACACCACAATTCAAAAGCATCAACTCTTCAGTGCTCAGCTTTCTGTATAGTCCAACTCTCACATCCATGCATGACTACTGGAAAAGCCATAGCTTTGACTAGATGGACATTTGTTGGCAGAGCAATGTCTCTGTTTTTTAATGTGCTACCTAGCTTTTTCATAGCTTTTCTTCCAAGGAGCAAGCTTCTTTTAATTTCATGGCTGCAGTCACCATCTGCAGTGATTTTGGAGCCCAGGAAAAGAAACTCTGTCACTGTTTCCATTGTTTCCCATCTATTTGCCATAAAGTGATGAGACTGGAGGCCATGATCGTCATTTTTCAAATGCTGAGTTTTAAGCCAGCTTTTTCACTCTCTTCTTTCACTTTCATAAAGAGGTTCTTTAGTTCCTCTTTGCTTTCTACCATAAGGGTCGTATCATCTGTGTATCTGAGGTTATTGGTATTTCTCCAAGCAATCTTGATCCCAACTTGTGCTTCATCCAGCCTGGCAGTTCACATGATGTACTCTGCATATAAGTTAAGTAAGCAGGGTGAAAATATATAGCCTTGATGTACTCCTTTCTCAATTGGGAAGCTGTCCATTGTTCCATGTCTGAATCGAATTGTTGCTTCTTGACCAGCATACAGATTTCTCAGGAGGTAGGTCAGGTGGTCTGGTATTCCCATCTCTTGAAGAACTTTCTAGAGTTTGTTGTGATCTACATAGTCAAAGGCTTTGGTGTATTCAATAAAATAGAAGTAGATGTTTTTCTGTAATTCTCTTGCTTTTTTGATGATCCAACGAATGTTGCCAATGTTATATTTGGTTCTTCTGCCTTTTCTACATCCTGCTTGAACATCTGGAAATTCTTGATTCACGTGCTGTTGAAGTCTCACTTGGATAATTTTGATCATTATTTTGCTGGCGTGTAACATCAACCCTGGGATTTCTTTGGAAGGAATGATGCTAAAGCTGAAACTCCAGTACTTTGGCCACCTCATGCGAAGAGTTGACTCATTGGAGAAGACTTTGATGCTGGGAGGGATTGGGGGCAGGAGAAGAAGGGGACGACCAAGGATGAGATGGCTGGATGGCATCACTGACTCGATGGACGCGAGTCTGAGTGAAGTCCGGGAGTTGGTGATGGACAGGGAGGCCTGGCGTGCTGTGATTCATGGGGTCGCAAAGAGTAGGACATGACTGAGTGACTGAACTGAACTGAACTGAAGATAAGTGCAATTGTGCTGAAGTTTGAACATACTTTGACATTGCCTTTCTTCAAGATTAGAATGAAAACTGACCTTTTCCAGTCCTGTGGCCACTGCTGTGCTTTCCAAATTTTCTGGCATACTGAGTACAGCACTTTAACAGCATCATCTTTAAGACTTAAAATAGTTCAGGTAAAATTCCATCACCTCTACTACCTTTGTTTGTAGTAACACTTCCTCAGGCCCACTTGATTTCAGACTAAAGGATCTCTGGCTCTAGCTGAGTAATTACACCATCATGGTTATTTGGGTCATGAAGACCTTTTTTGTATAGTTCTTCTGTGTATTCTTGCCACCACTTCTTAATATCTTCTGCTTCTGTTCAGTTCAGTTCAGTTCAGTCATGTCCTACTCTGCGACCCCTTGAATCGCAGCATGCCAGGCCTCGCTGTCCATCACCAACTCCCGGAGTTCACTCAGACTGGCGTCCATTGAGTCAGTGATGCCACCCAGCCACTCATCCTGGGTCGTCCCCATCTTCTCCTGCCCCCAATCCCTCCCAGCATCAAAATCTTTTCCAATGAGTCAACTCTTCGCATGAGGTGGCCAAAGTACTGGAGTTTCAGCTTTAGCATCATTCCTTCCAAAGAAATCCGAGGGCTGATCTCCTTCAGAATGGACTGGTTGAATCTCTTTGCAGTCCAAGAGACTCTCAAGAGTCTTCTCCAACACCACAGTTTAAAAGCATCAATTATTTGGCACTCAGCCTTCTTCACAGTCCAACTCTGACATCCATACATGACCACTGGAAAAAGCATAGCCTTGACTAGATGGATCTTAGTCGGCAAAGTACTGTCTCTGCTTTTGAATATGCTATCTAGATTGGTCATAACTTTTCTTCCAAGGAGTAAGCATCTTTTAATTTCATGGCTGCAATCACCATCTGCAGTGATTTTGGAGCCCCCCAAATTTTTCTCCATCTATTTCCCATGATGTGATGGGACCGGATGCCATGATCTTCGTTTTCTGAATGTTGAGCTTTAAGTCAACTTTTTCGTTCTCCTCTTTTACTTTCATCAAGAGGCTTTTTAGTTCCTCTTCACTTTCTGCCATAAGGCTGATGTCATCTGTATATCTGAAGTTATTGATATTTCTCTTGGCAATCTTGATTCCAGCTTGTGCTTCTTCCAGTCCAGCGTTTCTCATGATGTACTCTGCATAGAAGTTAAATAAGCAGGGTGACAATATACAGCCTTGACATACTCCTTTTCCTATTTGGACCAGTCTGTTGTTTCATGTCCAGTTTTAACTATTGCTTCCTGGCCTGCATACAGATTTCTCAAGAGGCAGGTCAGGTGGTCTGGTATTCCCATCTCTTTCAGAATTTTCCACAGTTTATTGTGATCCACACAGTCAAAGGCTTTGGCATAGTCAAGAAAGCAGAACTAGATGTTTTTCTGGAACCCTCTTGCTTTTTCCATGATCCAGCAGATGTTGGCAATTTGATCTCTGATTCCTCTGCCTTTTCTAAAACCAGCTTGAACATCAGGGAGTTCACGGTTCACGTATTGCTGAAGCCTGGCTTGGAGAATTTTGAGCATTACTTTACTAGCATGTGAGATGAGTGCAATTGTGCAGTAGTTTGAGCATTCTTTGGCAGTGCCTTTCTTTGGAATTGGAATGAAAACTGACCTTTTCCAGTCCTGTGGCCACTGCTGAGTTTTCCAAGTTTGCTGGCATATTGAGTGCAGCACTTTCACAGCATCATCTTTCAGAATTTGAAACAGCTCAACTGGAATTCCATCACCTCCACTAGCTTTGTTCGTAGTGATGCTTTCTAAGACCCACTTCACTTCACATTCCAGGGTGTCTGGCTCTAGATTAGTGATCACATCATCATGATTATTTGGGTCATGAATATCTTTTTTGTACAGTTCTTCTGTGTATTCTTGCCACCTCTTCTTAATATCTTCTGCTTCTCTTAGGTCCATAACCATTTCTGTCCTTTATCATACCCATCTTTGCATGAAATGTTCCCTTGGTATCTCTAATTTTCTTGAAGAGATCTCTAGTCTTTCCCATTCTGTTGTTTTCTTCTATTTCTTTGCATTGATCACTGAGGAAGGCTTTCTTATCTCTCGTTGCTATTCTTTGGAACTCTGCATTCAGATGCTTATATCTTTCCTTTTCTCTTTTCTTTTTGCTTCTCTTCTTTTCACAGCTATTTGTAAGGCCTCCCAGACAGCCATTTTGCTTTTTAGCATTTCTTTTCCATGGGGATAATCCTGATCCCTGTTCCTGTACAATATCGTGAACCTCCATCCATGGTTCATCAGGTACTCTGTCTATCAGATCTAGGCCCTGAAATCAATTTCTCACTTCCACTATATAATCATAAGCGATTTGATTGAGGTCATACCTGAATGGTCTAGTGGTTTTCCCTACTTTCTTCAATTTAAGTCTGAATTTGGCAATTAGGAGTTCATGATCTGAGCCACAGTCAGCTTTCAGTCTTGTTTTTGCTGACTGTATAGAGCTTCCCCATCTTTGGCTGCAAAGAATATAATCAATCTGATTTCAGTGTTGACCATCTGGTGATGTCCATGTTTAGAGTATTCTTTTGTGTTGTTGGAAGACAGTGTTTGTTATGACCAGTGCGTTCTCTTGGCAAACTCTGTTAGCCTTTTCCCTGCTTCATTCTGTATTCCAAGGTCAAATTTGACTGTTATTTCAGGTGTTTTTTGACTTCCTACTTTTGCATTCCAGTCCCCTATAATGAAAAGGACATGTTTTTCAGGTGTTAGTTTTAAAAGGTTTTATATGTCTTCATAGAACCGTTCAACTTCGCTTCTTCAGCATTACTGGTTGGGGCATAGGCTTGGATTACTGTGATATTCAATGGTTTGCTTTGGAAACGAACAGAGATCATTCTGTCGTTTTTGAGATTGCATCCAAGTACTGCATTTAGGACTCTTTTGTTGACCATAATGGCTACTCCATTTCTTCTAAGGGATTCCTGCCCACAGTAGTAGATATAATGGTTATCTGAGTTAATTCCAGTCCATTTTAGTTCGCTGATTCCTAGTATGTCAACATTCACCCTTGCCATCTCTTGTTTGACCACTTCCAATTTGCCTTGATTCATGGACCTAACATTCCAGGTTCCTATGCAATATTGCTCTTTACAGCATTGGACCTTGCTTCTATCACCAATCACATCAAAAAACTGGGTTTTGTTTGTGCTTTGGCTCCATCCCTTCATTCTTTCTGGAGTTATTTCTCCACTGATCTTCAGTAGCATTTTGGGCACCTACTGACCCAGGGAGTTCCCCTTTCTGTATCTTATCACTTTGCCTTTTCATACTGTTCATGGGGTTCTCAAGGCAAGAATACTGAAGTGGTTTGCCATTCCCTTCTCCAGTGGATCACATTCTGTCAGACCTTTCCACCATGACCCTCCTGTCTTGGGTGGCCCCACATGGCATGGCTTAGTTTCATTGAGTTAGACAAGGCTGTGGTCTGTGTGATCAGATTGGCTAGTTTTCTGTAATTATGGTTTCATTGTGTCTGCCCTCTGATGCACTCTTGAAACACCTACTGCCTTACTTGGGTTTCTCTTACCTTGGACTTGGCTTATTTCTTCACGGCTGCTCCAGCAAAGCACAGCTGCTGCTCCTTACCTTGGACGAGGGCTATTAAAAAAAAAAAAAAAAAAAAAAGTTTTACCATCTGTTCCACCAGGGAAGTCTTCAAAGTGTATCTTAGGTTTCAAATTTTTCCCTTTCAGTACTTTGCATATATCATGCCAGTCACCTCTGGGCTACAAAATTTCTGCTGGAAAATCAAGCCTTAAGATGGCTTCCCTTGCTTATAACTCTTGTTTTCCCCCCACCCCCTTTTTGTCTTTACAATTCTTTTTGTTTAACTTTTGTCATATTAATTATCATATGTGTTGGTGTAGGTCTGTTTGGGTTCATCTTTTTGTGATGCTCTATTGTTTCTAATACCTGAATATATGTTGTTTTCTTTAAGTTTGGGAAGTTTTAAGCCATAATTTCATCAAATATATTTTGAATATTCTCTCTTATCCTTTGGGACCTCTACCCCTGACTGTAGGTAGACTTAGCATTATCTCATAGATTCCTTACACTGTTTTTATTTTTTAACTTTTTTTTTTCTGTTCAAATTGGGTGTTTTCCATTATTATATCAAGATCACTTACACATTTTTCTGTATCACCTGGTCTGCTATTAATTCCTTTTATTATGTTTTTCATTTTTATTATTGTATTCTCTAGTTCTGTCTGGTTCTTTTTAATATTTTCCACTTCTTTGTTAAGATTCTCACTGTATTCATCTCTTTCTCCAAATTCAGTTAATTTTCTTTTTTCTAATGGTTTGAATTCTTTATTTGGTAAATTGTTTATTTCTGTTTCATTATTTGTTTTTACACAAGTTTTGTCTTCCTCTTCTTATTAAGATCATTTCCTCTGTCTTCTCATTTTGCTTAACCTTTATGTTTTTATGAACCTCGATGAAATCGTTACCTAATGTGGTCTTGAAGGAGTGTCCTTACGTGAAAGTGTCTCAGTGCAGTTTGTGCCCAGTGGCTTTGCTGGGAGACATGGATTTGCTGTGAACATGCCACATATTTCCTCAGGATATGCTGACTGCTACCTTGCTGGGAGGTTCGGTGAATTCTGAGAGGCTAAGGAAGGAGTCAAGTGTGAGCCAGATCTCTCTGCTCAGGGTCTGTCACTGCCTTAGTAGGTGAGGAGTTTCCCCCCAAGTTTCTAGAGCAGAGATCCTGAATATTTTATATTTATTGGCTCAATTCTTTCCCTCTGCCAGCACCAGCACCCCAGAGTGGAGAGTGCTGGTGCAAGAAGGATCTGTGCCACTTCAAAACATGGGCCATTGTGTTGGCTGTGGCTTCCCAGCTACAGACTGAGATCAGAGCTTTTTTGATGAACTGCCTAAGTAAGTACCAGTAATGGCTTCCCCCACCCTGCTCAGATTTGACACTTCAGGTCTGATCTTCCTTTGTCTCCCACAGCTTATCTTTCCCTTAGCTGCTGCCAACTTCACCCTGTTGTTGATTTGCTACACAGGGTTGTGAGTCCTTTGTGTGTTTTCAGCTGGTGTTCAGGCAACTGGAGTGGTCCAGTTGTAGATAGAGATTAGAGCTTCTTTTGATGCATTGCTTTGTATAAGTACCTGTAATGAATGCTCCTACCTTGCTTTGGTCCCTCTTTGTTGCTGAACCATCTCTTTGTTTGAATCAAACCCTCTTCATAGTTTGGAATTGCATTGTGAAGCAGGCAGTACTGGAGTGTCGGGAGCCACATTAGGCATTACTGACAAAACAGAGGCATGGCCTCAACCCCCTCTCTTCATCTCTCAGGCATGGTCCTGGGATGAAGGAGTTAGGCCTCATGATTCTGACTTGTTCTTTCCTTTCTTCGGTTGAGTTGCCTGGAAAGAATGTTAAGGTGCTTGAGAGAAGCATGAGAAAGCACAAAGCCTTCTGCAGTTGTGCCCAGAAAATTATCTATAAAATAACCATTGACATTTGTTCAAGGATCTTTACAAAGAATGTTCCAGGATAAGAATGTAAGCTGCAGCTTGAGGCTGTGGGAAGGATTATTATCTGAGATCTGTTTGTAAGGGGAATGTTTATGGCAAAAGAGGTTTGCTGAGTTTAGGGTTTAGGAATAATTAAGAATAGCTAGAAGCCTTTTTAGGTATTAGTGATCTTAAGATACTAGGGGCAAACAGGATTTAGAAAGATATGAAATAAACTGAGGAATGTGGCATGAGTTACAATGTAATCACAAGTTAACTATAGGACACCTAAGAGAAAGTAGATAATAGTAAAGCCCATTCACGACCCAGATAATCATGATGGTGTGATCACTCATCTAGAACTAGACATCTTGGAATATGAAGTCAAGTGAGCCTTAGTAAGCATCACTATGAACAAAGCTAGTGGAGGTGATGGAATTCCAGTTGAGCTGTTTCAAATCCTGAAAGATGATGCTGTGAAAGTGCTGCACTCAATATGCCAACAAATTTGGAAAACTCAGCAGTGGCCACAGGACTGGAAAAGGTCAGTTCTCACTCCAATCCCAAAGAAAGGCACTGCCAAAGAATGCTCAAACTATTGCACAATTGCACTCATGTCACACGCTAGTAAAGTAATGCTCAAAATTCTCCAAGCCAGGCTTCAGCAATACGTGAACCGTGAACTCCCTGATGTTCAAGCTGGTTTTAGAAAAGGCAGAGGAACCAGAGATCAAATTGCCAACATCTGCTGGATCATGGAAAAAGCAAGAGGGTTCCAGAAAAATATCTAGTTCTGCTTTCTTGACTATGCCGAAGCCTTTGACTGTGTGGATCACAATAAACTGTGGAAAATTCTGAAAGAGATGGGAATACCAGACCACCTGACCTGCCTCTTGAGAAATCTGTATGCAGGCCAGGAAGCAACAGTTAGAACTGGACATGGAACAACAGACTGGTTCCAAGTAGGAAAAGGAGTACGTCAAGGTTATATATTGTCACCCTGCTTATTTAACTTCTATGCAGAGTACATCATGAGAAACGCTGGACTGGAAGAAACACAAGCTGGAATCAAGATTGCCAGGAGAAATATCAATAACTTCAGATATGCAGATGACATCAGCCTTATGGCAGAAAGTGAAGAGGAACTAAAAAGCCTCTTGATGAAAGTGAAAGAGGAGAGTGAAAAAGTTGACTTAAAGCTCAACATTCAGAAAATGAAGATCATGGCATCTGGTCCCATCTCTCCATGGGAAATAGATGGAGAAACAGTGGAAGCAGTGTCAGATTTTATTTTTTTAGGCTCCAAAGTCACTTCAGATGGTGATTGCAGCCATGAAATTAAAAGACACTTGCTCCTTGGAAGGTAAGTTATGACCAACCTAGATAGCATATTCAAAAGCAGAGACGTTACTTTGCCGACTAAGGTCCAACTAGTCAAGGCTATGGATTTTCCTGTGGTCATGTATGGATGTCAGAGTTGGACTGTGAAGAAGACTGAGCACTGAAGAATTGATGCTTTTGAACTGTGGTGTTGGAGAAGACTCTTGAGAGTCCCTTGGACTGCAAGGAGATCCAACCAGTCCATTCTGAAGAAGATCAACCCTGGGATTTCTTTGGAAGGAATGATACTAAAGCTGAAACTCCAGTACTTTGGCCACCTCATGTGAAGAGTTGCCTCATTGGAAAAGATTCTCATGCTGGGAGGTATTAGGGGCAGGAGAAGAAGGGGACGGCAGAGGATGAGATGGCTGGATGGCATCACTGACTCGATGGACGTGAGTCTGAGTGCAGTCGGGGAGTTGGTGATGAACAGGGAAGCCTGGTGTGCTGCGATTCACGGGGTTGCAAAGAGTCCGACACGACTGAGCAATTGAACTGAACTAAACTGAATTCTGAGAGAATTACTGAAGCAGGAACTCTGTAGGACAACAGTGATTTCTGGAGACAATAAATCTGGGTAGGGAAAACTAAAAATATCGAACCTCTGACTTAATGCTTTTGTCAAAGTATAAAAGAAAATCTGAAGCTTGAAATAAACATGTAGTTCTGTACTATGAGTCAGAGGCTACATCATCGTCCACCGACACCGCATACACCTTCAGGCTGACTCCCTGGCTGCTGGAGCTGGACTCTAATACTGGAGAATTCTCTTGGCTCATGCTGGAACCAGCCACCCCTGCAGTCTCATTCTGCTCTCCTTCCCTTGTTTGGGAGCAAGTAGTTATGCATGCGGGCTTCCCCGGTAGCTCAGCTGGTAAAGAATCCTTCTGCAATGTAGGAGTCCTCAGTTCAATTCCTGGGTCGAGAAGACCCCTTGGAGAAAGGAGAAGCTACCCAGTCCAGTTTTCGTGGCCTTCCCTGGTGTCTCAGATGGTAAAGAATCTACCTGCACTGTGGGAAACATGGGTTCGATCCCTGGCTCAGGAAGATCCCCTGGAGGAGGACATGCAACCTACTCCAGTATTCTTGTCTGGAGAATCTCCATGGACAGAGGAGCTGGCCAGGCTGCAGTCCATGGGGTCACAAAGAGTCACACATGACTGAGCAACAAAACACAGCCCAGTCCAGTTATGCATGTGCTTTTAATGAGTAGAGTTTAGGCTTCCCACAGCCTTCTTGATAGTACCAATGGCCTTCCAATCAGCAAGCAGTTGGTGTTCCCTGTTTGGACCTGAGGGTTGGAGGATCCAATTTGTGGCTTCAACTACTCACTCCCTAGGTAGGCTCTTCATCCATTTATTCCTCCTTTTCCTCTGATATCCCTTCCAGGGTCATAGGTTGCCACTTGGTCACTTACCTTTCCTTCCTATCTGATTCCATATGGATCTTTCTTTCATCCTTAATTGCCTTAATTGTTTTGGAGTCTTTCTGCCAGTTTCCAGTTGGTTTTCTTCTTCTTCTTTTTTTTCAGTTTAGATTTTTTATTTTGTATTGGGGTGTAGCCAATTAACAATGTTGTGATAGCTTCAGGTGGACTGCAAAGGGACTCAGCCATACATATACATGTATCCAATCTTCTTGAAAACCCCCTCTCATCCAGGTTGCCATATACCATTGAGCAGAGTTCCATGTGTTATATAGGAGGTTCTTTTTGGTTATCTATTTTAAATATAGCAGTCTACCCCAAACTCCCTAACTCTCCCTCTAACTGATAATAGGGAAGTAAGTTTGCAAGTATCATTTGTTATCATTTCTTTTTAGATTCCACACATAAGGGATGACATATGATATTTCTCCTTCTATGCCATTTTCAGCAACATGGATGATCCTAGAGATTGTCATACAGAGTGAAGTAAATCCAGTTAGTTTTCAGTGACACTTGTTCCATATGCAAATGAATTTTTAATGTGCACAGGGCGGAGGAGAGTTTCATGCTCTCCTGCTCCACCATATTGGTCTTAGCCCTCTCAAATGGCACTTTTTAAGAAATGTCCAAAGCATGACTTTCATTGAAAATCATAATGGCTCTAGCACACATGTGTTAAAATGGCACCTGGAGTATTTACTAGTTTATATTTATATTTACCACATTCACTTTCAATGGGAATTGAAAGGAAACATTTTTCAAGTTAATGTGCACATATGAACAACCACAAGCTATGCTGGTCTATTTCTGTAAAGATAACACATTAAACATAGTATCCACACTCCATGATTCATCTGGATTTTAAAGGGATTAAATGATGAATTGAATGGATACATTATGTCACCACCTACTTGGCTCCTTTGATCTTGGAGGGTGTTGGTAAACTCTGAAATTACTCTAAGATGCATTTATTGCCACTGAATTTATTGCCTATCCAATAACAGTACAAAATTTGTGTTTGTGTACCTGTGTATACTTATAAACAAATAACAGAATAAATAATATCAGAATTTCATATGACCTTTCTAACACTGATTATTAGCCTTATACTAATTGTTTGTACATCTTCTTTAACCAATTCCCTAATTTTATCAAATCTACTGGTATAGTAATCTGTCTTTTGCCTTATATAAACCATTTTGCTAATCTGATAACCACAAATTCATATTTTGAGCTAATTAAATTAACTAGAACACTATGGTTTTTCCAGTAGTCATGTATGGAGGAGAGAGTTGGACTGTGAAGAAGGCTGAGCACCGAAGAATTGATGCTTTTGAACTGCGGTGTTGGAGAAGACTCTTGAGAGTCCCTTGGACTGCAAAGAGGTCCAACCAGTCCATTCTAAAGGAGATCAGTCCTGGGTGTTCTTTGGAAGGAATGATGCTAAAGCTGAAACTCCAGTACTTTGGCCACCTCATGTGAAGAGTTGACTCATTGAAAAAGACTCTGATGCTTGGAGGGATTGGGGACAGGAGAAGGGGACGACTGAGGAGGAGATGGCTGGATGGCACCACCAACTCGATGAATGTGAGTCTGAGTGAACTCCAGGAGTTGGTGATGGACAGGAAGGCCTGGCGTACTGTGATTCATGGGGTCACAAAGAGCTGGACATGACTGAGCAACTGAACTGAACTGAACACATTTTTTTAAGTCACTAATTTTTGTGATGGTTTATTATACAGTAAGAGCCATCTGATTCAGAATTGAGAACTAGAAGAGAGGTATTGTCATAACAAAAGCTTAAAATATGTGTCTTTGGCATTTGCTGTATAGAGGGGCTGGAGAAGTTTACTAGAAAAATGGCAACCCATATTGTTTTGTCTGATAATTTGTAAAACTGTCACCTGTTGTAACTTGAAATATAGAAAATACACAGTGACCATTTGGAATTGAGAAACAAAACTGTGAAGCACAATTTTGAAAGTCCAGTTAATTTCCATATGATAATGTCCCAATAGAAATATAGCAGCTAAAGAAAAACCTCTCCAATTTGTAAGCAGAATTTGGAAGAAATACTGAGGGGTTGTGTGCTAGTGGCTTTAGCTGTGTCAAACTCTTTGCAACCCCATGGACTGTAGCTCACCAGTCTCCTCTGTCCATGGGATTCTCCAGGCAAGAATACTGATGTAGGTTACCATGACCTCCTTTGGGGAATCTTTCTGACCCAGGGATTGAACTCAAGGCTCTTATGTCTCCTTCATTGGCAGGTAGATTCTTCACCACTAATGCCACCTGGGAAGTCCATGGATGGATTATAACTTAATAAATTGGAAAATGAAACCATTTATGTATCCAACTTTTAAAATTCAACAGTGTTGTAAGAAAAAAATAGATTCAGTCAAAAGTTGAATCGAATATATGGATCTAGATCACATTTATAACACTTATGAAATAATTCATGTTAAATAACCAGTAGGAAAAAAAAAATAACCAGTAGGAACACTTCAAAAACCAAATTCATGCAGGAATCATAAGCCTATTGGACTACAATGTAAATGCACTAGATTATACACACAGTAGCTTGACCGTCTGAAAGAGAAGATGGTTTAAAATAAATTAAGTCCTAAATAAAATTCATGGACAAAGTACACAAAAGTTGAGATTTGTTAAAAGTTCTACCAATCTTACTAAGAGACACTGAAATTGTTCAAAATTCTAAAAAATAAACAAACAACAAAGTTTACTTTGTTTTCCAATTTTCTATAGCCTAAAAGAAGGTTGAAAAAGTTGGTCAAAGGCATATTAGAGTTCCATTTCAAAAGTGGTCAAGGTAGAAACGGGAAAGTTCCAGAAAGGGGAGCTAAGAGCCATGGGAAAATCTCAAAGAATCAGGGCCATAGCCAAAGACTATGTTTTCCTCTGCAGTAATGTACAGGATACTGAAAGTGTCAGTAGTATTTTCCATGTATGATATTTTGTTCTCTGTTGACCTCTACACTTTTTAAAGTTGGAACATTCTTATATCACTTTCCAGACTGATTTCCTCATTTCATAAAATACATTCAAGATTTGAACTCTAATCCCAGAAATTGTCTTTACTCCGAATCTGTTGACATTTTGATTGCTATATGTTGTGACTTACATTCTTCAACAATCTGTGTATTTGTCTGTCTTTCTCTTTTTAACTTCTCAACATTATGACACCACGTATGTGCTTGTACATTCTATAAAGATTTAGAAATATTCATTATGTTGATATATTTATTATGATCAGCAGCAACAAAATAAATATGGATATCCAAGAGGTTCATAGATATTTCTAACATATGCAGTATTAGGAAAGATACAATTTTGAACTGTGGTGTTGAAGAAGACTCTTGAGAGTCCCTTGGACTGAAAGGAGATCCAATATATCCATCCTAAAGGAGATCAGTCCTGGGTGTTCATTGGAAGGACTGATGTTGAAGCTGAAACTCCAATACTTTGGCCACCTGATGTGGAGAGCTGACTCATTTGAAAAGACCTTGATGCTGGGAAAGACTGAGGGCAGGAGGAGAAAGGAACTATGGAGGATGAGATGGTTGGATGGCATGACTGACACAATGGACATGGATTTGGGTGAACTCGGGAGTTGATGACTGACAGGGAGGCCTGGCATGCTGTGGTTCATGAGGTTGCAGAGTCGGACACGACTGAGTGACTGAACTGAACTGAACTGACCTGAACACTAGTGATAAATAGAGACATTAAATTATTTTTTATAACAGCACATGATTAATTTTTTTCTTTTCTAAGAACTTGTAATTTGGGAAACTCACTCCTAGCATATTCTCTGAAGTTAAATGCCAAATCAAAGACATTTAGAGAAATATAGAGGCAATATACTCTTTCTATTAACTTTTTATCCTAGAGTAATTGACTGTGAAGAGACTAACTAGGATGATTTTTTCTTATAAGAACAATTATCCTTGTGTAAATTTGCTTAAATAAAACCAATCAAACTTTGTTACATGTTAGAATTTTCTACTTTTCTTTGCCAAAAGCAACAACATTGACTTCATGACATTTTATCCTGTAGAATAATGAACTCTTTACACTTTATACACTGATTGAAAGGTAGAAAATATTGTTTAATATTGGTTCAATGCAATATTACTGGAAACTTAATGCCTCACTTTCATTAAGTTGAATGATATTCTTGATTTGCTACTTTTTGTGAGAAAATAATGGTATATTTAAAGAGTTGAAGTTGTAACTTTCTCTTAGTTTATCAAATGAGTTATGTTAGTGTTTTATAAAAATAGAAAATAAATTTAAATATGAATTTTAAAATTATTCAATAAATTGCTTGATTCTCTCCAAATATGAAATTAATAAAACAACGAAAATTACTCTATCTATATTCCTATTAAATTTATTATCTCTAGAAATTAGAAAAGACCAAATAATAAAGCCTAATTTTTGATGAATTATTTTATGAGGAAAATTTAAAAATAAATCACAAAAGTTCATGCATATTTTCTTATGAAACATGTACTATTTTGCTACACTCATTATAATACAGTATACCATGAAATAATGCAGGTAATACAAATATTATATCATTATATATAAAAACTGGTGAATGGAGAAACAAGACTGAAAAAGGAAAAAAAATTGAATAATATATTTGAAGAGAATTCAGGAAATTAAAGAGTTATACAGAAGGAAACAAGAGAGATACATAGAGAATATTTGAAAAAGCTACAATTTCAAGTATATTACTTACATATACAAATACTTTTTTAAAATATAGCAAACATTTTAAATATATCACATACTTTCAATTTAAGCTTCAGATGCTGTTACAGAGTTCTTGATTATAGGCATAAACTTGTAATGAGTACTTATATTTTTCCAAATCAGCTTTTTTAAAAATAAGGTTTGCAGAGTTTAGGAGAAAAGGTCAAATATTTGCTGCTAAATATATATACCCTCACAACCATTATTTCAATAAAGATATACAATAATTTTATCTCCATGAAGTGTTTAAGCATTGTACTTAAGCATTGCCTTATTTGGAAAAGCCTATTGCCTGTGATTGGTTATCCTTAAGTTTGATTTCTCAAGTTCAAGTTATTTTAGGCTTAGGCTTTGGTTTGCTTATGTAGGCAACTAATGCATTAAAGTTACCTCAGTTTAATGACCCCCATGTTTAATTTAATCTGTGGGAACTGCTTTTATGTGAAAACAAAGAATTCCATGGAGGCATGTCTATTAAAGTAGTATTTGTATTTGCAAGATTAAAAAAAACAAAAACAAAACCAAAAAAAACAGAATAACTTAAATGTTCTAGAGCAGAATGGAAAATTAAACCTTAAGGCTATACAGCAGTTAAGGGCAAAGACCCAGGAGCCAGACTGCCTGGTTCAAATTCTACATTTTTCATTTGCAGTGTGACTATGGACAATCACTGACCCTGTCTATAAAAAGGAACTAGTAATAGACTTTGCCTGGAGAATCCCAGGGACGAGGGAGCCTGGTGGGCTGCCGTCTATGGGGTCGCATAGAGTCGGACACAACTGAAGCAACTTAGCAGCAGCAGCATTAATAGACTACCTCATAGAAGTGTATTGAGAATTAAAGTAAGTTAAAATGTGTAAAATGGGTTCAAGTAAACATCTTGAATTAATAAAAATCATTTTATAATGCAATGAGTCTCAAGATAATTTTTACAACCCCATTTTACAGATAAGCAAATGACAGTCCAGTGAAGCTTATGTGCCTCAGAGAGGCAATGAGCCCAATATTCAGATGCTTCTACTACAAAGCTCCTTCACCACACCTTCTGTATAATTGCTGAGTAGTATTTTACTGTATAACTTAAATTTTGTATTCATTCTCCTCTTAATAGACATAAGATTTTAAAATATTTTTAGATATAAGAATTCAGGCCTCAGAATTTTATGACTATTTGTAATTTTTACTATACATATATATACATATATATGTGTATTTTAATGAATATATATGTAATGATTTAGAGTCATAAATAGATAGTTGGATCATAAAGAAGGATGAACACAGAAAAAATGATGATTTTGAGCTGTGGTGTTGGAGAAGACTCTTGAGTGTTCCTTGGACTGCAAGGAGATAAAACCAGTCAATCCTAAATAATATCAATCCTGAATATTCATTGGAAGGACTAATGCTGAAGCTGAAACTCCAATATTTTGGACACCTAATGTGACAAGCCGACTACATTAGAGAAGATTGTGATGGAGGGAGAGAAGATAGGTAGAAGGAGAAGGGGGAGACAGAGGACGGGATGGCCGGATGGCATCACCAGCTCAATGGACATGAATTTGACCAAGCTTTGGGAGATGGCGGACAGGGAAGCCTGGTGTGCTGAAGTTCATGGGGTCACAAATAGTTGGATATGACTGTGAGACTGAACAGCAACACCAAATTGATGTCCATAAAATTTCTGTAGTGGAATTGGTGAGTATTATAATGAGGATATAGTTGTCACAGAAAGTTGCAGTTATTTTCTAATGTGGTTATAGTCTTTTATATTCTCACCAGCAATTTATGACCATTCAAATTGTTTCACAGCCTTGCTAACCTGATATTGCCACATTTTTAATTTTAGCTCTTCTAGAGGGTTGATGAGATATTATTTAAGGAAAATATGTTAATTATCTTTTCATACATATTCAGGCAATCATATTATATTTTGAAAAATGTCTTTATTTTTGTTTTCTTTTTATTTGCTGCTTTTTTATTGTGGACATCTAAGTGTTCTTTACATATCTTGAAAACAAGTACTTGTTAAATATATATGTGTTGAGTATTTTATCCCAGTTGTGGTTTGCCTTTTAATATGCTTAATGATAGCATTTGAAGAGCAGAATTATTTACTTTTAAGTCCCATTTATTATTTCACTTTTCATTGTGTTGACATTTTACTATGTTATTTATAGAAGATTTATTATTTTTTAGCTTTTATATTTATATTTATTATCCATCTTAAATTTCTTATTGTACATAGATTTAGAAAATGTTTTAGCTTTTTTTTTTTCCTATAAGGATATCTAAACATTACAGTATCAAATGTTGTAAAGATTTTCCTTTTTCCCATTGTATTACCTGGGTGTCTTTTTCAAAAATCAGTTTTTTATATATACATATACATATATATATACTTCATAATTTTGATTTTTATATTGTTTCATTTATCCATTTTTGTCTGTGTGTATGTAAATGCTATAGATTTTTATTTTTTATTTTTTAATTTATAGTAAGTTTTAAGGTTTGTGAGTCCTCCAAATTAGGCTTTTCCCCCTTCAACATTTTTTGGACATTCTGGGTTTTTGTGGTTTGCAAAACAAGTTTAGAGTCAGTTTTTCAGTTAAAAAATGTTGAATTTTAGAATTAAACTTGCTGGTCAGTTTGGAGGAAATGACATCTTCACCATATTGAGTCTTCCAAATAATGAACAATATCCATTTTTCTATTTATTTATATCATACAAAATTTGTTTCTGTATTTTAATAGAGATCTTACACATTAAGCATTGAATGTTAAGTGTTTTAAATGTTTTGATGTTATTTAAATGGTAGAATAAAATTTGATATTATGTTCAGTTCAGTTCAGTATAGTCGCTCAGTCCTGTCCAACTCTTTGCGACCCCATGAATCGCAGCACGCCAGGCCTCCCTGTCCATCATGAACTCCTGGAGTTCACTCAGACTCACTTCCATCAAGTCCGTGATGCCATCCAGTCATCTCATCTTCTGTCGTCCCCTTCTCCTCCTGACCCCAATCCCTCCAAGCATCAGAGTCTTTTCCAGTGAGTCAACTCTTTGCATGAGGTGGCCAAAGTATTGGAGTTTCAGCTTTAGCATCATTCCTTCCAAAGAACACCCAGGGCTGATCTCCTTTAGAATGGACTGGTTGGATCTTCTTGCAGTGCAAGGGACTCTCAAGAGTCTTCTCCAACACCACAGTGCAAAGGCATCAGTTCTTCGGCACTCAACTTTCTTCACAGTCTAACTTTCACATCCACACATGACCACTGGAAAAACCATAGCCTTGACTAGATGGCCTTTTGTTGGCAAAGTAATGTTTCTGCTTTTCAATATGCTATCTAGGTTGGTCATAACTTTCCTTCCAAGGAGTAAGCATCTTTTAAAATTTCATGGCTGCAATCACCATCTGGAGTGTTTTGGAGCCCCCTAAAATAAAGTGACATTATTTCCACTGTTTCCCCATCTATTTGCTGTGAAGTGTTGGGACCAGATGCCATGATCTTAGTTTTCTGAATGTTGAGCTTTCAGCCAACTTTTTCACTCTCCTCTTTCACTTTCATCAAGAGGCTTTTTATTTCCTCTTCACTTTCTGCCATAAGGGTGGTGTCATCTGCATATCTGAGGTTATTGACATTTCTCCTGGCAACCTTGATTCTAGCTTGTGCTTGGTATCTTTTTTTCCAGTTTTATAAATTTGTGTTTTTCAATACATCTATAATTCCATGTATGTCATATAATTTATTAGCATAAAGCTGTTCATAAAGTTGTCATAATATATTTTAAATACTGTAGTAATATCCCTCAGAGAAGGCAATGGCTACCCACTCCAGTACTCTTGCCTGGGAAATCCCATGGATGGAGGAGCCTGGTAGACTACAGTCTACTGGGTCGTGAACATTTGGATACAACTGAGTGACTTCACTTTCACTTTTCATTTTCATGCACTGGAGGAGGAAATGGCAACCCACTCCAATATTCCTGCTTGGTGAATCCCAGGGACAGGAGCCTGGTGGGCTGTCGTCTATGGGGTCACACAGAGTCAGACACAACTGATGTGACTTAGCAGTAACAGCAGCAGCATTAATAGCTCTGGGCTCCCCTGGTGATTCAGTATTAAAGAATATGCCTGCCAGTGCAGGAGATGTGGGTTTGATACTTGGGTCTGGAAGAACCCCTGGAGAAGTAAGTGGTGCTCCAATACACTTGCCTGGGAAATCCCATGGACAGAGGAGACTAGCAGGCTACAGATCCATGAAGTGCAAAAAGAGTCACACAAGACTTAACAACTAAACAGTATCAGTCAATATCTCTAGTGATGACTCTTGTTTTCTCTTTGGGTTTTTTCAATTTTTTCTGTTGTTGTTTATCCATCTAGCTAGAAATGTAACAAATTTATTTTTTCCCCAATCAGATTTGAGTTTCTTTAAAATTCTTTTTCTTTCTCAATTTATTATTCTATTGATCTCTGCTCTTATTTTTATTGCTTACTTATTTCTTACTTTAAGCTCAATTTACACCTCTTTTTCTTGCAGCATAGGGTAGAAATTTAATTATTGACTTAAATCTTATCTTTTCTAAAGTACATGTTGAAATCTATACATTTCACTCAAAGTACTACTTTAGATGTATGACTATTAACTATTTAACTATTTTTAACTATTATTTAACTATTTATTTATTTATAACTATTTAACTATTATTTATTTTGTAGTGCTGTCTGATTCTTGTAATTTTTAAACTGATTTGTAAGAATTTGGTAAAAGAACTTCTGTTTATGATTTCTGTATGAGGTACCATTTCACACCAGTCAGAATAGCTGTTATCCAAAAGTCTACAAGCAATAAATGCTGGAGAGGGTGTGGAGAAAAGGGAACCCTCTTACACTGTTGGTGGGAGTGCAAACTAGTACAGCCACTATGGAGAACAGTGTGGAGATTCCTTAAAAAACTGGAAATAGAACTGCCATATGACCCAGCAATCCCACAGCTGGGCATACACACTGAGGAAACCAGAATTGAATGAGACACGTGTACCCCAATGTTCATCACAGCACTGTTTATAATAGCCAGTGCATGGAAACAACCTAGATGTCCATCAGCAGATGAATGGATAAGAAAGCTGTGGTACATACACACAATGGAGTATTACTCAGCCATTAAAAATAATACATTTGAATCAGTTCTAATGAGGTGGATGAAACCGGAGCCTATTATACAGAGTGAAGTAAGCCAGAAAGTAAAACAGCAATACAGACTCAGCCATTAAAAAGAATACATGTGAATCAGTTCTAATGAGGTGGATGAAACTGGAGCCTATTATACAGAGTGAAGTAAGCCAGAATGAAAAACACCAATATAGTATACTAACGCATATATATGGAATTTAGAAAGATGGTAACGATAACCCTGTATGCAAAAGAGACAGCAAAAGAGACACAGATGTATAGACAGTTTTTTGGACTCCAACAATGTAGTTTCATTTCTCTATTCCATCTTCTGTGTTCTGTTTCCATAGGTATTATTGCTACTTAAAATTTAAACCTCACAGTGTGTTGCTATCTTAAAGGTCATTTTTAAGTTTCATAATAAACATGATATATGAATAAGTTTAGGAATATACATCATCACTTTTCTCTATTGTGCCTATGTGATTCAAGTACCAGTAACATTGTATGATCTGGGAGAGTGCTATAAATGTAGCATCTCAGTCCCCATCCATATGCACTGAATCAAAACCTTTAGTTTGATAATATCTTCTTGTGATAAATATGCATTTGAAAGATTTACAATCATCATTCTAATTTACTTTGAAAGGCAATTTTTTGAAAAGCTAATAATCAATAAAGACTAATAAAATGAATTTTTTGGTACTATTGAAGCCATGGTGTTTCTGAGAAGGATTTTCTCATTTCTTTTGGTAAATAGTAGTTCTTTCACTTTAATCGTAGACTCTTTTATCAGTTTTTTTCAGAGTATTTTTAGTTTAACTAGATCATACGTCATTATCCCTCCTATAATAACATAACCAGATTTCATTTCCCTAATACTTTTCCAGAGATAATTACTTGGTTTGCTACAAGGGAATTATTAGATTCTTATATAAATTTGTGGCAAAGGAAAAGATCACATTGTTTCCAAATTCTGTATTAAAATGCTTATAAATATCTTAGAGATAAAAGTCAACTGTCAAAAATTTATGTCCTGTGTGGTGACTTTTCATAAAGGAAATTAGCAATCCACAATACTATATAACTGCAATCTAAAGGCTGAGATAGTAGTCGCCTGATGAATCAGGGTAATAGCTGATACTCCCTGAAATATAAATGATAAAAGAAGACACAAGGCCATTTTTCCACTATGTTCTATCTTTGCAGACACAAACTATGAACCTGTCTCTTTGATAACATCCCTTATGATGTTGATATTCTTCTATCTTATGAAAGATATAGAGGTGAACAACATTGCTGAACAGTGTCCTGCCAATTCCTTAACATGTCATTTGACAGTGCTGGTCTTCCTCTATGTGGCTTAAATATTTCAAAGCCAGGGATTGGAGATCCTTTTCAAAAGTTTGACATCTATCTTTATTAAAATCTTATGTGTTTTCTTCGAGTGTTCTGTGAACACTTTGCTAAATGCTTATGTGTCTCTTAGAGTGTTCTGTGATGCTCTTCTATCTGTATGTGTCCTGAAAAGCATGATGCACTATATTTTCTTAGTTCAGTTCAGTTCAGTTCAGTCCCTCAGTCGTGTCGGACTCTTTGCGACCCCATGAATCGCAGCACACCAGGCCTCCCTGTCCATCACCATCTCCCGGAGTTCACTCAGACTCACGTCCATCGAGTCCGTAATGCCATCCAGCCATCTCATCCTCGGTCGTCCCCTTCTCCTCCTGTCCCCAATCCCTCCCAGCATCAGAGTCTTTTCCAATGAGTCAACTCTTCGCATGAGGTGGCCAAAGTACTGGAGTTTCAGACTTAGCATCATTCCATCCAAAGAAATCCCAGGGTTGATCTCCTTCAGAATGGACTGGTTGGATCTCCTTGCAGTCCAACGGACTCTCAAGAGTCTTCTCCAACATCACAGTTCAAAAGCATTGATGCTTAGGCGCTCAGCCTTCTTCACAGTCCAAATCTCACATCCATACATGACCACAGGAAAAACCATAGCCTTGACTAGACGGACCTTAGTCGGCAAAGTAATGTCTCTGCTTTTGAATATACTATCTAGGTTGGTCATAACTTTTCTTCCAAGGAGTAAGCATCTTTTAATTTCATGGCTGCAGTCACCATCTGCAGTGATTTTGGAGCCCAAAAGAATGAATTCTGACACTGTTTCCACTGTTTCCCCATCTATTTCCCATGAAGTGATGGGACCAGATGCCATGAATTTCGTTTTCTGAATGTTGAGCTTTAAGCCAACTTTTTCACTGTCCTCTTTCACTTTCATCAAGAGGCTTTTTAGCTCCTCTTCACTTTCTGCCATAAGGGTGGTGTCATCTGCATATCTGAAGTTATTGATATTTCTCCCAGCAATCTTGATTCCAGCTTGTGTTTCTTCCAACCCAGCATTTCTCATGATGTACTCTGCATAGATGTTAAATAAGCACAATGACAATATACAGCCTTGACATACTCCTTTTCCTATTTGGAACCAGTCTGTTGTTCCATGTCCAGTTCTAGCTGTTGCTTCCTGAACTGCATACAGATTTCTCAAGAGGCAGTTTAGGTGGTCTGGTATTCCCATCTCTTTCAGAATTTTCCACAGTTTATTATGATCCACACAGTCAAAGGCTTTGGCATAGTCAGTAAAGCAGAAATAGATGTTTTTCTGGAACTCTCTTGCTTTTTCCATGATCCAGCAGATGTTGGCAATTTGATCTCTGGTTCCTCTGCCTTTTCTAAAACCAGCTTGAACATCAGGGAGTTCACGGTTCACGTATTGCTGAAGCCTGGCTTGGAGAATTTTGAGCATTACTTTACTAGCATGTGGGATGAGTGCATTTGTGTGGTAGTTTGAGCATTCTTTGGCATTGCCTTTCTTTGGAATTGGAATGAAAACTGACCGTTTCCAGTCCTGTGGCCACTGAAAATATCTCCTGTGTGTGCCATTTTCTCAACTATATAAATGTATTTATGAAGAAAACATATTTGATCTTTTATAGGTATGCCAGGAAATTTGAAAGTTAGGAAAGATATAGACAACTAAACTGGTCCAAATCAAGCAGACCCTGTCCCTAATCTCAGTCATAATAATCAGGTAGGAAGATAAACAAGAAAATAATTGAAAATATAATTAAAAAGTAAAAAGCTATGTATTGAGAAATACTCACGGTTACTCCAATTTGAAGTAAATGAATGTTTCACCAGATCTGAAGAGTATATGCCATTTTTCACACTCAGGAAGCTTTAGGCAAATATATTGCTACTTCTCCATGAGCATGAAAAAACAATAACAAAATATAGCACTGACAAGGCTATAACTTTCCTGGGAATTTACTGAAATATTAAAAATGGAAGGAAAATATAAGATAGAAAATGAAGGTGTTTGATATATGTGACTCATGGCATATTTTCTAGTCATGGTGAGAATCTTATTTCTATATGCCTCCTGACACACAGCAATGGCAAGGCCAATTTATACAAAAGCAATGAAATTTTTTCACACATCTCTGTATCCATGATCCCAAAACAACCCTCAGAGTTCAGAGAAAGAGAAAAATCTTAAGTTTATTTCTTGTTTTGAAATCTCAATTCCATTTCTTACAATTCTTCTTTGTTCATTGATTTGTTGTCTTGCTTTGTGGCCTAAGAATACCTTACAGAACAATTTTTAATAACACATTTTAGAAGTTCTCATACATTTCATACATAAAAAACCAGCATACTAGGTACAATAACAATCTAGCATATACAAGTCAAGTTAGTCCTTCTTTGCTTCATTATTCATTTTAGCCATTTCTCTAGCTCAAGGACAAAAGAGCAGATTGGTCTGTTGTCTCATTTATCTTATTCTACATTCCCTATGATAAATTGCCTTAACAATAAAATACAGGTGCTTACAATACATGACAAACACAAATATAAATCTCTGCAAGAACAGGATTAACACAAAGACAAAAGGATTCTAAAATTCTGTAGTGAAAAATTTTCACTTATAATTTTATAAATATTTATCAATAATTCAGGACTCTGAAACATTTTCACTTTTCTCTTGGAATCTTTCAACCATCCCATCCCCTGAATTGTAACATTCTTGGAATTTACTTTCATATCATAATGATTTTGATTTTTTAAATGTTTTCATTATGTAATAACAAAT
The DNA here is from genome assembly GCF_014754425.2 of Oryx dammah. Classification (NCBI taxonomy): domain Eukaryota; kingdom Metazoa; phylum Chordata; class Mammalia; order Artiodactyla; family Bovidae; genus Oryx; species Oryx dammah. Next base: position 71,769 of record NW_024080545.1, read on the forward strand.
ATATAGAATTAACTCTTATTTAGTTTCTTTATCAATATTGACTATATTTGTTTTATTCTCTTTAGTATATGATCCTCCAACTTTATCTATTTACATAACCATTTTTGCTGTTTGGAGACCCTTGAAATTCCAGATGAATTTTAAGATGAATTTCTATTTCTGCCAAAACTTTAATTAGGATTTTTATAGGGATTCCATTGAATCTATAGATTGTGTTGGTTAGTATTGACATTTGTTGTAACAATAGTAAGTTTTCCAGTCTGTGAACTTGATGTCTTTCCATCATTTTATGTCTTCTTTAATTTTTTCAGCAATTTTTACAATTTTCAGCTTTACAAATTTTCAGTTTTACAAAATTCAGTTTACAAATCTTTACAAATCTTTCAACTCTTTGGCTAGATTAAATTCTAAGTATTTTATTTGATTTGTATTGCAAATTGAATTAATTTACTTTTTTTTTTTTTTTACATTGTTCATTAGCAGTCTATAGACCACAGCTGATATTTGTGCACTGGTCTTGTATTCTGAAAAATTTGCTGATTTTTTTTTTTTAGTTCTAATAGTTTTTTTGTGGCATCCTTAGAGTTTTCTAAATAGAAGCTCTTGTAACTTTATATGGAATAATTTTATTTCTTCGTTTCCAATGTGGAGTGTTTTTATATTATTTTCTTGACTAAATGCCATGGCTAGAATGACCAGAGTTATGGTGATTCAAAACGATGAAAGAGAGAGCACCTTTGTTACATTTCTAATTTTGGAGGAAAAGCATTATCTTTCATGACTGAATACTAAGATGAAAGTTTTTCATAAATGCTATTTGTTTTGTCAAAGTTGTTTCTACTTCATGAAAGGATATTGAATTCTGTCAAATGTTTTTCTGAAACAGTTGAGATGATTATAAATTTTTCCTCAATTCTATTAATGTGATGTTTTACTTTGATGAATTTTTATATGCTGAATCATGCTTAATTTCCAGAGATAAATACCACATGGTCATAGTACATATCCTTTTAACATTGTGCTTCATTTGACATGCTAGTAAGTTGAGGCTTTTTCCTTCAATATTAATCAAGGGTGCTGACCTGTAGTTTTATTTTAGTGTCTTTGTCTTGCTTTGGTGATAGGATAATGCTTGCTTTCCCCTTCATGGATAATAGTCTGATTATGGTGAAGGAGCTTGCATAATTCAATGAAGTAATGAGCTATGCCAGGTAGGGCCATCCACAGCAATGGGTCACAGTGAAGAGTTCTAACCAAATGTGGTCCATTGGAAAAGGAAATGACAACCCACTCCAGTATTCTTGCCTGGAGAACCTCATGGGAAAGTGTTCAGTCGCTAAGTCATGTCCAATACTTTGTGACCCCATGGACTGCAGCATTCAAGGCTTCTCTATCCTCCACTATCTCCCAGAGTTTTTTCAAGTTTCCACGGTCCTTGGGTGTAGTCTCAAAAACAACAGGTTAATCTCAGTTAGTTTCCAAGGCAAACCATTCAGCATCACAGTAATCCAAGTCTATGCCCCAACCACTGATGCTGAAGTGGCTGAAGTTGATCCAAGACCTTCTAGAACTAACATTAAAAAAAAGTGTATTTTTCATCATAGAGGACTGGGATGTGAAAGCAGGAAGTCAAGAGATACATGGAGTAACAGGCAAGTTTGGCCTTTGAGTACAAAATACTCTGGACTTCAATAGCTAACAGTTCAGAGGAACAACTACTAACATAGGAATAAGGCTTGAGTAAATTTAAAAGGGAAAATACCACTGAAGAATAAAGAGGAAGAAATTGAAGAAGATGGAGTGAGTCTACACAGTCCAGTGAAGACCTGACACTAATAGAGGATAAAGGGATAGTAGGAAGATTGGGGGAAAAATCAGACAGCAGCACAGTTCTAAGAAAGGTTAAGCCAATTTGATTGAGAGTCCCTTAGCCTATGTGATTTGTTGGAGAAGTCCTGCTTCAGTAACGGGGTGGCAGGAATAGGCCTGAGTGAGTATCCTGCTATGCTCAGATATGGGCTGGAAGTAGTCAGCAGAAAGCAAGTCCTCAGCACGGACGTGCTCATAGACTCACAAAAGCAAGAATACGACTCAGTCAGCAATGCTCCCCACAGAAGGAGATCTGAACAATACATTCTCATGGCTACCATATCTAAGATAATGCTTGTAGTCGCTAGACACAGGATCTTCTTGTTTCTTTGTCAGGGACACTTAACTTGAGGAGCACTGATAAGTTATCAGTTCAACACCCATCTCTCTCAGCTTAGGCTTAGATTTGCAGACTATCATTTTCGTGGTGATTTAGTGTCTAACTCGTGTTGAACTCTTGTTACCCCATGGACAGTAGCCTGCCAGCCTCCTCTGCCCATGGGATTCTCAGGCAAAAATACTGGAGTGGGTTGCCATTTCCTTCTCCAGCCCTCATTTTATTCCTCACCAAATTTCATCTTTTAAGTACTTCTCACATTTTTTAGCCTTTTAATGCCAAAATTCTATGCTTCTGCCTGCTTTTATAGATGTGTTCTTTAGAATTGGTAGGATAATTATTTCTTTCCTTTCAGACAATGAAATTCCAATTGGGTATGGATGGATGCTCATACCAATATTTTAAACTTATGTCAAGGAGTAGCACATGACCATAAATGTTCACTTAAATCTACAAAGATAATTTTATAAATATTCATGACTAAGGTCCAAGATAGATATGACTAAAATATATAAATAAAATCAGAAATTATTTTATACTTTTTCCTGAGTGCATATATAGATTTTGTTATTTAAAAATTGTTAACAGTTGCAAGACAGTAACCACAGAACATTAAATCAAGTATAGGGTCTATTTACTCATGTGACTCTACTACACAGGTCATACACTCATGAAAAGCCAAACCTGTCTGAAATACAAATACATGGATTCACTATCTGAATCCATGATGGATTCACTATCTGAAAGATTATTGTAAGAGAACTCTAACTGCAAAAATAGAATTGTAAAACCGAATACATCCAATTTATGTTACACAGCAATACATCATTTCTGTTTTGAGATTCTTCTATACATCCAAGTCCTCCTCAATAATTTTGAATGAATGTATTTTTACAATTCTGTAACTAAATGGGTCCACTTCAGTTATTTTTGTTGTTGTTGTTCAGTTGCTTTCAGTTCAGTTCAATTCAGTCGCTCAGTCGTGTCCGACTCTTTGCCACCCCATGAATCGCAGCACACCAGGCCTCCTTGTTCAACACTATCTCCCGGAGTTCACTCAGACTCACGTCCATCGAGTCCGTGATGCCATCCAGCCATCTCATCCTCGGTCATCCCCTTCTCCTCCTGTCTCCAATCCCTCCCAGCATCAGAGTCTTTTCCAATGAGGAAAAGACCAACCCAATGAGTCTTTTTCAACTCTTCACATGAGGTGGCTGAAACACTGGAGCTTCAGCTTTAGCATCATTCCTTCCAAAGAAATCCCAGGGCTGATCTCCTTCAGAATGGACTGGTTGGATCTCTTTGCAGTCCAAGGGACTCTCAAAAGTCTTCTCCAACACCACAGTTCAAAAGCATCGATTCTTCGGCACTCAGCTTTCTTCATAGTATAATTCTCAGATCCATATATGACCACAGGAAAAACCATAGCCTTGACTAGACGGACCTTAGTCAGCAAAGTAATGTCTCTGCTTTTGAATATACTATCTAGGTTGGTCATAACTTTCCTTCCAAGGAGTAAGCGTCTTTTAATTTCATGGCTGCAGTCACCAGCTGCAATGATTTTGGAGCCCAAAAAAATAAAGTCTGACACTATTTCTACTGTTTCCCCATCTATTTTCCATGAAGTGATGGGACTGGATGCCATGATCTTCGTTTTCTGAGCTTTAAGCCAACTTTTTCACTCTCCCCTTTCACTTTCATCAAGAGGCTTTTTAGCTCCTCTTCACTTTCTGCCATAAGGGTGGTGTCATCTGCATATCTGAGGTTATTGATATTTCTCCCAGCAATCTTGATTCCAGCTTGTGTTTCTTCCAACCCAGCGTTTCTCATGATGTACTCTGCATAGAAGTTAAATAAGCAGGGTGACAATAATACAGCCTTGACCTGCTCCTTTTCCTATTTGGAACCAGTCTGTTGTTCCATGTCCAGTTCTAACTGTTGCATCCTGACCTGCATACAGATTTCTCAAGAAGCAGGTTAGGTGGTCTGGTATTCCCATCTCTTTCAGAATTTTCCACAGTTTATTGTGATTCACACAGTCAAAGGCTTTGGCATAGTCAATAAAGCAGAAATAGATGTTTCTCTGGAACTCTCTTGCTTTTTCCATGATCCAGTGGATGTTGGCAATTTGTATCCAATTTTTTGCAACTACAGGTCATGCAGCACATCAGCCTCTTCTGTCCTCAAGTATCTCCCGGAGTTTGCTCTAATTCTAGTCTGTTGAGTCGGTGTTGCTATTCCACCATCTCATCCTTTATTGACCCCTTCTCCATTTGCCTTCAGTCTTACCCAGCATCAGCTTCTTTTCCAATGAATTGTCTCTTTGGATCAGGTGCCCAAAGGATTTGAGCTTCAGCTTCAGCAGCTTAAATGACAATTCTCAGGAAAACAAAGTACGGTGTACCTTAGAATTGAGTTTAAATTTATAAAAAAAAAAAAGAAGAAGAAGAAGAAGTAAAAAGTTCTAAACTTTAAAATGCCTTCTTTCCCCCCAGCAATAAGAGTAAAAACCAATGAACACAAAAATTCTCAAACTGCAGTTTATCCCATGGAATTGGCAGATGGTACCATAAATGTAAGTAAATGTACACATTCTGTTTTTCTAGTAGAATGTTGTTGCTATTCAGTCACTAAGTCATGTCTGACTCTTTGTGACCCCATGAATTGCAGCACACCAGACTTCTCTGTCCTTCACTATCTCCCAGAGTTTGCTCAAACTCATGTCCATTGAATTTATGATGCTGTCCAACCAGCTCATCCTCTGTTGCCTGCTTCATTTGCCCTCAATCTTTTCCCCGCATCAAGGTCTTTTTCAATGTGTCAGCTTTTCTCATCAGGTGGCCAAAGTACTGGAGCTTCAGCTTCAACATCAGTCCTTCAGTGAATATTCTGGATTGATTTCTTTAGGATGGACTGGTTGGACCTCCTTGCAGTCCAAGGGACTCTCAAGAGTCTTCTCCAGCACCCCAACTCAAAAGCATCAATTCTTCAGTGCTCAGCCTTCTTTATGGTCCAACTCTCACATCTGCACATGACTACTGGTTAAATCATAGCTTTGACTCTACAGACCTTGTTGGCAAAATGATGTCTCGCATTTTTAATATGCTGTCTAGGTTTGTCATAGCTTTTCTTCCAAAGAGCAAGTCTCTTTTAATTTCATAGCTGCAGTTACTGTCTGCAGTGATTTTGGAGGCCAAGAAAATAAAATCTGACACTGTTTCCACTTTTCCACATCTATTTGCCATAAAGTGATGAGACCATGTCATGACCTTAGTATTTTGAATATTGAGTTATAAGCCAGCTTTTTCACTCTCCTCTTTCCATCAAGAAGCTCTTTAGTTCCTCTTTACTTTCTGCCATTAGAGTGATATCATCTGCATATCTGGGGTTGTTTAAAGTTTTTCCTGGCAGTCTTGATTCCAGCTTGTGTCATTCAGGCCAGTATTTCACATAATGTGCATTGCATATGTGTGTGAAAGTCACTCAGTCATGTCCAACTCTTTGCAACCCCATGCACTATACAGTCCATGGAATTCTCCATGTCAGAATACTGGAGTGGGTAGCCTTCCCCTTATCCAGGAGATATTACCAACCCAAGGATCGAACCCAGGTCTCCCACATGGCAGGCAGATTCTTTACTAGCTGAGCTACAAGAGAACCCAAAGAATACTGGAGTGGGTAATCTATCCCTTCTCCAGCTGATCTTCTAGACTCAAGAACTGAACCAAGGTCTCTTGCATTGCAGGCAGATTCTTTACTAACTGAACTATCAGCAATGAATACTAAAAAGTCAAAGAGTTTAGTAACCCAAAATGGTTAATACAGCTTGCCTTTGAAAGATTTCAATCAATGAGGAAAGAACAAAATTCAGTATTAAATCAAAAAGGCAAATATTTACAACTTTGGAAGTATTAAGTAGGAAGTCCTCATTTTTATTACAGGAAATTAAAAAAAAAATTATTTCCACAAGAACAGTAAAAAAAAAAAAAATTTAAAGCCGCAAATAAATGCAAATGTCATGTGATAAAACACTTGTGAAAAAACTATTCTCTGCTCCTAAAATACAAAAAAACCCAAAAAAGTCAGTAAAGAATTATTCCCATTGCCCTACTGTTAAAAGAATCAAGGACTGAGTATTTTGATAGTTGATGTTATGGAATGAATAACTGTTTATTTGCTTATGATTTTGAACTAATTACTGGACCATTTATTGTGGAAAAGATGATGAATTGATGGGCACAATTCTAGCACTATGATTTCAGCTGTTTCTCCTCTAGGTTTGCTCTGTGAGTTATTCATGCTCATTTTCCCATTCAACAAAACTCTTACACTGTATAAATTTACAGACTCTAATACACAGTTATTCTGCATGGAATTATTATTGTCATAAGCCTCTATTTAATGTAACATAACTGAGCAACCTTTATTTAATGTAACTGGGCAACTCTGTGCTTACAGTGTCAACTTCTGCCTACCATGTTGAACATTCCATAGAATATGGTTTCTAATGTAACTTTCTGCTTAGCACTATAATTTTGTTACATACCAGAATTCCTGACTGAAACCCAGGTTGCTTGTTGAACACTGGCCTATGTCTGTGCTTATTTGCCTTGAGATTCTGGATCTTGTCCTAAACTCGTTTTCTTGTTGGGATTGTCTTCTAACTGTACACTTATACAACTATCAGTGAAGTTTCCCTGGTTGCTCAATAGGTAAAGATTCTGCTTGCAATGCAGAAGACTCAGGTTCAGTCACTGCATTGGGAAGATCCCCTGGAGAGGAAATGGAAACCCACTCTAGTATTCTTGCCTGCAGAATCCCATGGACAGAGGAGCCTGGCAGGCTACAGTCCATGGGTTCACAAAGAGTCAGACATGACTGAATGACTATTACTTCACTATCAGTGAAGATTTTGAGACTTTACCTAGCATTTCCTTAAACCTATTCCCAGACACAAAATTCAACTTCTGGATCCTGATACAAATTACAGCCACTTTACACAAGGGATTCCTTGGTGGCTCAAAAAGTAAAGAATTTGCCTGCAATGCAGGATACCCAAGTTCCATCCTTGGGTTGGAAGATCCCCTGGAGAATGAAATGGTTTTCCACTCCAGTATTCTTGCCTAGAGAATTCCATGGACAGAGGAGCCTGGTGGGCTACAGTCCATGGGTCACAGAGAGTGGGACAGGACAGAATGATTAACACTTTCATTTACTTTACACACTTTATATTTTACCTAATTGTCCATCCTTTCATGAGTCTGATAAACTTGTCAAGTTTTCAAGTTCTAAATGCTAAAGTAGTTTTAATATAAAATACAATTGGATATAAAAGTATTAAGAATAAGAATAGTATGAAAGGGAATAGAACCAAATGTTTATTAGAAGCATACAATGCTCAGTGATTTGTAGGGAAACTTACATTATACCCTACTAAAGCAATATTATATATGTAATTTAATGCAACATGAAATGGCAAAGCAAATAATAATAATAATAATGTAATAACATGAGGTCAGGGAGCAAATAAAGACAGCTAGGTACCTGAGCTTCCCAGCAAAATAGGAACTAAATTTATCACCTGTTGACAAAGAAAAAGAAAGTAGAAGAGAAAGGATGTGACCTTCAAGACACAGTGATTACACTTACTAGTTCAGGTGGCTATGACCTGGCGCACTAACCCTGGCTGAGAGGAGTTACCCCACGTCTGAGGTCAGGGGCAGTGGCCGAGAGTGCCAGGCTGGAACGGCGCAGGAGCTGAGAGAGGAGCTACCCAAGTCCGAGGTCAGACGCGGTCCGGAGGAGACACCCTGTGTCCGAGGTCAGGGGCGGCAGCCAAGGGGAGCTACCCTGCCTCCGAGGCCAGGGGCGGTGGCCGAGAGGAGCTACCCTGCCTCTGAGGTCAGGAGAAGCCACCTTGTGCCCGAGGCCAAGGGCAGTGGCCCTGAGGAGCCACCCTGCACCTGAGGCAAGGGGCGGCAGCCAGGAGGAGCAACCTGAGGAGCCGTGGGCCTAGAGGAGCTATCCCACATTGAAGGTCAGGAAGGGTGGCGGTAAGGAGATACCCCTTGTCCAAGGTAAGGAGCAGTGGCTGTGCTTTGCTGGAGCAGGTGTGAAAAGACACCTCATGCCCAAGGTAGGAGAAACCTAAGTAAGATGGTAGGTGTTGCAAGAGGGCATCAGAGGGCAGAAACACTGAAACCATACTCACAGAAAACTAGTCAATATAATCACACTAGGACCACAGACTTGTCTAACTCAATGAAACCAAGCCATGCCCACGGGGCAACTCAAGATGGGCGGGTCATGGTGGAGAGGTCTGACAGAATGTGGTCCACTGGAGAAGGGAATGGCAAACCACTTCAGTATTCTTGCCTTGAGAACCCCATGAACAGTATGAAAAGGCAAAATGATAGGATACTGAAAGAAGAACTCCACAGGTCAGTAGGTGCCCAATATGCTATTGGAGATCAGTGGAGAAATAACTCAAGAAAGAATGAAGGAATGGAGCCAAAGCAAAAACAATACCCAGTTGTGAATGTGACTGGAGATAGAAGCAAGGTCCGATGTTGTGAAGAGCAATGTTGCATAGGAACCTGGAATGTCAGGTCCATGAATCAAGGCAAATTGGAAGTGGTCAAACAAGAGATGGCAAGAGTGAACGTCGACATTCTAGGAATCAGTGAACTAAAATGGACTGGAATAGGTGAACATAACTCAGATGACCATTATATCTACTACTGCGGGCAAGAATCCCTCAGAAGAAATGGAGTAGCCATCATGGTCAACAAAAGAGTCTGAAATGCAGTACTTGGATGCAATCTCAAAAACGACAGAATGATCTCTGTTCATCTCCAAGGCAAACCATTGAATATCAAAGTTATCCAAGTCTATGCCCCAGCCAGTAAAGCTGAAGAAACTGAAGTTGAATGGTTTTATGAAGACTTATAAGACCTTTTAGAACTAACACCCCCAAAAGATGTCCTTTTCATTATAAGGGACTGGAATGCAAAAGTAGGAAGTCAAGAAACACCTGGAATAACAGGCAAATTTGGCCTTGGAATGCAGAATGAAGCAGGGCAAAGACTAATAGAGTTTTGCCAAGAAAATGCACTGGTCATAGCAAACACCCTCTTCCAACAACACAGGAGAAGACTCTACATATGGACATCACCAGATGGTCAACACCGAAATGAGACTGATTATATTCTTTGCAGCCAAAGATGGAGAAGCTCTATACAGTCAACAAAAACAAGACCAGGAGCTGACTGTGGCTCAGATCATGAACTCCTTATTACCAAATTCAGACTCAAATTGAAGAAAGTAGGGAAAACCGCTAGACCATTCAGGTATGACCTCAATCAAATCCCTTATGATTATACAGTAGAAGTGAGAAATAGATTTAAGGGCCTAGATCTGATAGATAGAGTGCCTGATGAACTATGGAATAAGGTTCGTGACATTGTACAGGAGACAGGGATCAAGACCATCCCCATGGAAAAGAAATGCAAAAAAGGAGAATGGCTGTCTGGGGAGGCCTTACAAATAGCTGTGAAAAGAAGAGAGGTGAAAAGCAAAGGAGAAAAGCAAAGATATAAGCATCTAAATGCAGAGTTCCAGAGAATGGCAAGAAGAGATAAGAAAGCCTTCTTCAGCGATCAGTGCAAAGAAATAGAGGAAAAGAACAGAATGGGAGAGACTATGGGAAAGAGATCTCTTCAAGAAAACTAGAGATACCAAGGGAATATTTCATGCAAAGATGGACTCGATAAAGGACAGAAATGGTATGGACCTAACAGAAGCAGAAGATATTAAAAAGAGGTGGCAAGAATACACAGAAGAACTGTACAAAAAAGATCTTCATGACCCAGATAATCATGATGGTGAGATCACTCATCTAGATCCACACATCCTGGAATGTGAAGTCAAGTGGGCCTTAGAAAGCATCGCTACAAACAAAGCTAGTGGAGGTGATGGAATTCCAGTTGAGCTATTTCAAATCCTGAAAGATGATGCTGTGAAAGTGCTGCACTCAATGCGCCAGCAAATTTGGAAAACTCAGCAGTGGCCACAGGACTGCAAAAGGTCAGTTTTCATTCCAATCCCAAAGAAAGGCAAGGCCAAAGAATGCTCAAACTACTGCACAATTTCACTCATCTCACATGCTAGTAAAGTAATGCTTAAAATTCTCCAAGCCAGGCTTCAGCAATAGGTGAATCGTGAACTTCCTGATGTTCAAGCATGTTTTAGAAAAGGCAGAGGAACCAGAGATCAAATTGCCAACATCCGCTGGATCATGGAAAAAGCAAGAGAGTTCCAGAAAAACATCTATTTCTGCTTTATTGACTATGCCAAAGCCTTTGACTTTGTGGATCACTATAAACTGTGGATAATTCTGAAAGAGATGGGAATACCAGACCACCTGACCTGCCTCTTGAGAAATCTGTATGCAGGTCAGGAAGCAAAAGTTAAAACTGGACGTGGAAAAACAGACTGGTTCCAAATAGGAAAAGGAGGACGTTAAGACTGTATATTGTCACCCTGCTTATTTAACTTCTATGCAGAGTACATCATGAGAAATCCTGGACTGGAAGAAACACAAGCTGGAATCAAGATTGCTGGGAGAAATATCAATAACATCAGATATGCAGATGACACCACCCTTATGGCAGAAAGTGAAGAGGAACTAAAAAGCCTGTTGATGAAAGTAAAAGTGGAGAGTGAAAAAGTTGACTTAAAACTGAACATTCAGAAAACAAAGATCATGGCATCCGGTTCCATCACTTCATGGGAAATAGACGGGGAAACAGTGGAAACAGTGTCAGACTTTATTTTGAGGGGCTCCAAAATCACTGCAGATGGTGATTGCAGTCATGAAATTAAAAGACGCTTACTTCTTGGAAGAAAAATTATGACCAACCTAGATAGTATATTCAAAAGCAGAGACATTACTTTGCTGACTAATGTCCGTCTAGTCAAGGCTATGGTTTTTCCTGTGGTCATGTATGGATGTGAAAGTTGGACTGTGAAGAAAGCTGGACGCCGAAGAATTGATGCATTTGAACTGTGGTGTTGGAGAAGACTCTTGAGAGTCCGTTGGACTGCAAGGAGATCCAACCAGTCCATTCTGAAGGAGATCAACCCTGGGATTTCTTTGGATGGAATGATGCTAAAGCTGAAACTCTAGTGTTTTGTCCACCTCATGCGAAGAGTTGACTCATTGGAAAAGACTCTGATGCTGGGAGGGATTGGGGGCAGGAGGAGAAGGGGACGACCGAGGATGAGATGGCTGGATGGCATTACTGACTCGATGGACCTGAGTCAGAGTGAACTCCGGGAGTTGGGGATGGACAGGGAGGCCTGGCGTGCTGAGATTCGTGGGTTGCTAAGAGTCAGACACGGCTGAGCGACTGAACTGAATTGAACTGAGTGAATGCAAACCGTTGTCCCAGAATTTAACCAAAGATTTATAATCTTTTTTCTCTCTACATAGTGAAGTTAATAAACTCCATCTATGATTCTATTTTGGTAATATGATAGGCTGTAGGATCCAGGATTATTTTTGAATATTATTGGAACTTTTTCTACAGTATATTTGGAAGATAATTCCAGGTTCCAAAAATTTTGTAAATGAGAGTATCTGTGTAATAAATTAAAGCTTCCTTTAAAAATATAAGAAGAAACTTGAAAATTTACTTAACCTGTAATACATTTTATATTATTTTTATATCTTTTAAATATGTTCTTATTTTGCTATTTAATTTTTATTAGAATTCTAGACAATTATTTTTAAAATGAGTTATAACTTGTTCTTCATAGCTAACTTTTTCTGAGCTGTTACTTCATAACAGTTTGTGCTAAGCATTATATATAATATGTGAGAGAGTTAATTCTTAGGTAGGTTGCTAAGAAGTCTGGGGTCCTGAAGAGGAGAAAAGGACAAACTTTTTTTCCCCTACATTCTTTAGTCTTAGTCACAGAAAACTTTTTTTTTCTTCTCTTTTCTTTAATCCCAGAGCTGATGATTACACAGCAAAACATTTCATCTTAAACACTTTACTAAGGATTATATAACAAGAATAAATCCTGTTTGAGGACATGTTTCTCCTTAAGTAATGCTCACTAAGCCTGATATCTTAAAATATATATTGTGGGAGTAGGTCTGTTAAGATCTTTCTATTGTTAGTTCTAATCCTGTCATCTTAAAATGTAAACTGTGGGAGTGGGTCTGGTAAGATCTTTACAACCTTGAAACATTCCTTGATTTGCCCATAATAACTAACTGATTTAGAAAAGGATTTAGAAAAGGGAGAGGAACCAGAGATCAAATGGCCAACATCTGTTGAATCATAGAAAAAGCAAGAGTTCCAGAAAAACTTTTGCTTTATTGACTATGCCAAAGCCTTTGACTGTGTGGATCACAACAAACTGTGGAAAATTATTTAAGGGATGGGAATACCTGACCACCTTACCTGCCTCCTGAAAAATCTGAATGCAGGTCAAGAAGCAACAGTTGGAACCAGACATGGAACAACTGACTGGTTTACAAATTAGGAAGGGAGTATGTCAGGGCTGTGTATTGTCACTCAGCTTATCTAACTTACAGGCAGAGTATATCATGAGAAATGCCAGGCTGGATGGAGCACAAGCTGGAATAAAGACTTCCAGGATAAATACTAATAACCTCAGATATGCAGATGACACCACCCTTATGGCAGAAAGCGAAGAACTAAAGCGCCTCTTGATAAAAGTGAAAGAGGAGAGTCAAAAAGTTGGCTTAAAACTCAACATTCAAAAAAGTAAGATCATGACATCCAGTTCCTACACTTCATGGTAAATAGGTGGGAAAACAATGGAAACAGTGAGAAACTATTTTTGAGCACTCCAAAACCACTGCAGTCATGAAATTAAAGGATGCTTATTCCTTAGAAGAAAAAATATGACCAACCTAATCAGCATATTCAAAAGCAGAGACATTACTTTGCTGACAAAGTTCCATCTAGCCAAAGCTTTGGTTTTGCCATTAGTCATGTATGGATATGAGAGCTGGACTATAAAGAAAGCAAGTGCCGAAGAATATATGCTTTTGAACTGTGGTGTTAGAGAAGACTCTTGAGAATCCCTTTGACTGCAAGGAAATCAGACCAGACAATCCTAAAGGAAGTCTGTCTTGGATAGTCATTCCAAAGACTGACACTGAAGCTGAAACTCTAATAGTTTGGCCACGCTGATGCAAAGAACTGACTTATTGGAAAAGAATCTGATACTGGGACAGATTGAAGGCAGGAGGAGAAGGGAATGACAAATGATGAGATGGTCGGATGGCATCACCAACTCGATGGATATGCGTTTGAGCAAGGTCCCGGAGTTGATGATGGGCAGGGAAGCCTGGCGTGCTGCAGTCCATGGAGTCGCAGAGTCGGACACGACTCAGCTACTGAATTGAACTGAATAACCAATTGAAAAAGTACATAGCTCCCTTGCTAAGATTAGTGACAGGGCACTCTCTGACCCCTTCTCATGTCTATGTCACAGGCTTTCTTGTCCTTTTTCTCCATAATAAAACTTCTGCCACACAAAAGCTTTGAGTTGTCAAGCCTGGTCCCTGATCCTGAAGCTAAATCTTCTTTTTTGAGATTTTGATTCTTACACCATTCACTGTAAGCTATCACATGTGTATATACATACATATAATTTTAAAAGATGCTTACTCCTTGGAAGAAAAGTTATGACCAACCTAGATAGCATATTGAAAACGAGAGACATTACTTTGCCAACAAAGGTCCGTCTTGTCAAGGCTATGGTTTTTCCAGTAGTCATGTATGGATGTGAGAGTTGGACTGTGAAGAAAGCTGAGCGCCAAAGAATTGATGCTTTTGAATTGTGGTGGTGGAGAAGACTCTTGAGAGTCCCTTGGACTGCAAGGAGATCCAACCAGTCCATTCTGAAGGAGATCAGCCATGGGATTTCTTTGGAGGGAATGATGCTGAAGCTGAAACTCCAGTACTTTGAACACCTCATGCGAAGAGTTGACTCATTGGAAATGACTCTGATGCTGGGAGGGATTGCGGACAGGAGGAGAAGGGGACGACCGAGGATGAGATGGCTGGATGGCATCACGGACTCGATGGACGTGAGTCTGAGTGTACTCCAAGAGTTGGTGATGGACAGGGAGGCCTGGTGTGCTGCGATTCATGGGGTCGCAAAGAGTTGGACACGACTGAGCGACTGAACTGAACTGAACTGAACTGAATTTTATTTTAATAGAAATAGTGAATATGAGTTTTCTTATTTTATAGATGAGGAAAGTAAGGCACAATAATGCTAAACAAAGTCACCAGGGCTTTTTTGGTGGGTAATGCTTTTGCAAATCAGAGTTTTAGATTTTGATCATGTATTATTAATTTTTGCCCAAGGAAATATGGATTTCATCCAAGGGAAAACAATTGCATAGAAAGAAAGAGCAAATTATGAATGAAGGCAATTAGTGATAAAAATGTCAGGACTTGTAAATAGGACATTTTTATCAGATGTATGATTTCCATGAATTTCATGTAAAGTTACATATAAATATGTAAATATTTACCTCTCTAGTTATAATATGCATTCAGGCTGGATGTAAGTTTAATTTATTCTTTTATTAATAGATACTAATGAATAATATTAGGAATCTAGGGGATTCTGGATTTACCTACATTTCATAATAATTTTTAAAAAAGTTGCACAATAGAAGCTAATGGTTTTAAAGCAAGTACTATTGAGACTTTATATTAGTAAGGGAAGATATTCAAATCTTATATGTGCTTATATCACACACAGAATTTTAACTTCAAATTTTCTAAATTTCCTTATAAATGTTGTTATGTATATACTTAAACCGCAAAAAGAGAAATTTAGTTAAAATGTTTCAACATTTAAATTAACCCAAATACATTCAGCATATATTTTGAAATAAATTATTACACATCAATTTCTAAAGTATTGTGAAGCTAACCACAGATGAAAATAGGTTAAACTGTTATGTAAATATAAAACATGGGTTTTTGTTTTTCATGAATCTGAGTTTTTGTTTTGTTTTGTTTTCTTTCTGAAGTAATTTAGTGAATAGAGAGACTGTTCAACTAATAGCATCTTGTTCTTCAGTTCCCTTGCTACCTCTTGAAATGGTAGGTTACATTTCTTAATATGAATAATAGTGTCATTAAAGAATGGCTTATAGATGCTTAGTTAAATTATGGTTCTAAACAAATAAACTATATATCATGCCTTCATATATGTCAAGTAAATTCTTTATGGATCAGACATATTATATCAAAGGCTTCCCTTGTGGTTCAGCTGGTGAACAATCCACCTGCAATGCAGGAGACCTGGGTTTGATACCTGAGTTGGGAAGATCCTCTGGTGAAAGGAAAAGCCACCCACTTCAGTATTTGGGCCTGGAGAATTCCATGGACTGTACAGTCCATGGGATTGCAAAGAGTTGGACACAACTGAGTGACTTTCATCTCACTTATAACAAAGAGCAAACAATTTTGTGCTAATTTGTCCTATTACAATGAATAACAACAACAAAAATAATGATAATTAGAATTGGCACATTGAATAGAAATGGATTCAAATTGAGAGTCTGGAAGAATTTTTTTAGTATATGTGTCTTTTAAACTTCCAATGATTTATCATGGAATGTAGAGTCAGATATTAAAATAATCTACTCATTTTTTTTTTTACTCAAATTATTTTACTCTCTGTGTCAGAGATGATCAGTTGGAACATAGCTGATTTTTAAATTAAATTTGACAATCTCCATCCTTTACCCAGTGAGCTTTGTCCAGTTGTCTTTTTAGGGGTTATTCCTAAGATATTTGGAACTATCCCTATGGTTTTGAGATTTTGTTTATCCTGACCATTGCATATATTTTCTTTTTCACATTTGCTTTATTTATGATTAATCACATATATTGCTTATACTTCTACTGTTTTGGAAATTGTAAAATATTTTTGTTTAATCTCTTCAGTTTTTATACTGCATATTTAGGTCAAATGAATAAGTAATATGTTCATGTTCTTACAGAAAAACAGAAGATTAAAATATTTTATTCAAGTGTCCTTAACTGTCCTTTATCATTGCTTTCCACTTTTCAGTTCTAATATTAAAATTAGGTGACTAGGCTGGTAAAACAACCTGCCTGCCAATGCAGAAGATTCATGAGATACCCTTTTCCAGGATATATTCCCAACTCAGGGATCAAACCCAGCTTTCCACATTGCAGGTAGGCTCTGAGTCACCAGGGAAGCCCAAAGTTTTAGCCATACTCTGCAACTTTTATTAATTTATATTATGTGGTAAGAGAATATACACTGTGTTATTTAATTCTTTGAAATTTGTAGCTAATAGTTTTATGACACTGTGTGATTTCTATTTTGGTAAATGGTCCAAGTGCCCCTGGAAACACAGATAAGCTCAAGTATTCTATATAAGTGAATTGGTTTTCTCTGGTAGCTCAGCAGTAAAGTATCCACTCAAGCAGGGGACTTGAGTTTGATCCCTGAGTCAGGATGATTCCCTGGAGAAGGGAACAGCAACCCTCTCTAGTATTCTTGCCTGGGAAATTCCAAAGACAAGGGAGCCTGGCGGGCTACAGTCCCTGAGATTGTTAAGAGTCGGACATGACCTAGCAACTATACCAGCACCAACATAAGTAAATTAAATAAATTTGAACAATCTTATTTAAATCTGGTACATTCTTAATGATTTTATTTCTACTTATCAGTTATTGAAAGATCGTCTAAAATCCTCAATTATGATTCCAGTATATGATGATTATTTAATATTCTTATAAGATGTCAGTATTCAAATCACTTGTAGAAATGGTCTATTAATTGCCTATTTTTCTCACTTTTAAGATATTCTCATAAATTTTCCCATGAATTTTGAATATTGTGGATTAATAAAAAAAACTTGGAAAGAGAGATATTAAATGACTTATCTTTTCTTAAAAATGCTTAATATTTGAATTTAGCCTTTCTTTGGTCTGGCCATCACTTTAGGAATCATCCTTTCCAAAGTTTCAAATAAAAGTCGTGTAGTTACAAAGTCTCTGCCACTTTGTCAGAGTTTCAACATTTTTCTTGCCCCCCAAATGCTGAACTTACTATTCAGCTCTTTTTTGCTTCCTAGATAGATTTTACTTTCCCTGTTGTTTTATAGTCTTGCTCTGCACATGCTGAACTTACTGCTTAGAGTGATTTGTATGTATATCACATTTATGAACTTCTCTGCATTTCAGTCTTCTCCAGGATTTTGTCCCTTAATACTAGACACTTTACAATCCCTAAACTTTGATCTTTATTTTCTGAGCCCAGAATGATTGCTGCTTTCCACTTTAATTTTCTATCCCTTTGCACTAAGATTTAGAGAAAATGCTGTTAGAGAAAAAAGTGATGTGAAAATAGAGCTTGTTCCATGTGTTGCTTTTATTTCAGTGACCATGGTGATCAAATCATTCATGCCTGATTTTTCTCCAGAGTCTTCACTGTTTTAAACATTTTTATAATATGTATTTTGCCCAAATGTTACTATTCTTCTGTGAGAAAGTTAGCCTAGTATAGTTATTTCATTTTGTCCAGTGCCAAAAATATATTTTAGAAGTTTTAATGTACTCTCTTTAATCAAAAAATTTTCATGACTGTAATTGAGTATTGTGAATGGTTTGAGGCAAAGGTTTCAAATTCCTTTTTCTTTATCTTGATAGTCATTTCCCCCAGCAATGTTTCTTTTGTGATTCATTCATGGAGATACACCTATATCTTCATTTTTCTTCTTAATCTCATTATGGAAATTGCTTTTGCAACCTGCAATTTTTATATTCTTTAAAACTGTTGATGATGTTATAATAGTCAATGATATGGCCATATCATATATTTACCAATGTCTTATTGTTAAGAATTTGTGTGGTTTTCAATTCTTTTTCATTCATGTTTTCTGAATATAATTTTTCATATTTGTATTTCTTTTCAGTGCATAATAAAACATCTTTATCCTATCAAGCTATTTGATATTTTATTTGTAATGCTAAAATGCCCAAAAGAAATACTTATTTAGCAGTATATGAAAATTACCTATTTTCTGGGTATTATCTTTTTTCACTTTTTGGCAATTAGATTGAGAATAAAAATTATTAAACTTGTAGTTACATTGCTTTTAATTGTGTGTTAAATATATGTTCAAATCTTAAGAGAACTTACTCTGCTTCAAGTCTATTAATGATATTTTAGGAAACTTATAAATATGGGAAAAATAAATAAATAAGGTATACCATCTCTAAGTATACACTTGACCCACTCTATTTACAGAGACACATATAAGTGAAAGAGTACACCCGTGGTGGATTCATGTCAATGTATGGCAAAACCAATACAGAATTGTAAAGTAAAGTAAAAAATAAATAAATTAAAGAAAAAAAAAAAAAAGAATTCCATGTATGTGAGAAGTCTACATAGCATATTATACGGACCTTCTTATTCTCAGGGTTGTTTCTGCTGCCAATGTCCATTGTTCTTATTCTGTTATCCTGGAGTTTAGGCTGTCAGGATCCGTGGAAATTCTCTGATTTAAATGATTTTCTTACTAACTCATTTTGTGTGTGTGTGCATTTTAAGAAATCTTTTTAAAATCTAATTTTTATTGGAGTAGAGTTGCTTTTAGTTCAGTTCAGTCACTCAGTCATGTCCGACTCTTTGCGACTCCATGAATTGCAGCACGCCAGGCCTCCCTGTCCATTACCAACACCCGGAGTTCCCTCAAACTCATGTCCATCCAGTCAGTGATGCCATCCAGCCATCTCATCCTCTGTCGTCTCCTTCTCCTCCTGCCCCCAATCCCTCCCAGCATCAGAGTTGCTTTACAACGTTATTTTAGTTTCTGTGGTACAGGAATATGAAACATTATATATATATATATGTATATATATACATATATATATATGTATGTATATATATATATATCCACTCTTTATTTTTTTAAGATTTTCTCCCATTTAGTTCACCACAGAGAACTGAGTAGAGTGTCCTGTGCTATACAGTAGGCTCTCACTAGCTATCTATTTTATATATAGCAGTGTGTATATGTCAATCATAATCTCCCAATTCATCTCACACCCCCTCTTCCTTCCCTTTGTAACCATAAGTTTGTTTTCTACATTTTAGACTCTATTTCTGCTTTGCAAATAACTTCATCTGTACCATTTTAATAGATTCCTCATATAAGCATTATTATACTATATTTGTCTTTCTCTTTCTGACTTACTTTACTCTGTATAAAAATCACGAGGCCCATCAATAATTCCAGCAAGTGATATAATTTTATTCCTTTTTATTTGTTGCTGTTTTTTAGTTGCTAAGTTGTGTCTGACTCTTTGTGATCCCATGAACTACAGCATGTCAGGTTTCCCTGTCCTTCACTCTCATGGAGTTTGCTCAAACTCATGTCCATCGATTTGGTGATGCTATCCAACTACCTCATCCTCTGTAAATTCCTTCTCCTGCCTTCAATATTTCCCAGCATCAATTTTCCAAAGGGTCTTTTCCAATAAGTCAGCTCTTCACATTAGGTGTCCAAAGTATTAAAGCTTCAGTTTCAGCATCAGTCCCTCAAAAAAAATATTCAAGGTTGATCTTATTTAGGATGGACTGGTTGGATCTCCTTTCAGTCCAAGGGACTCTCAAGTCTTCTCCAGCACCACAGTTCAAAAGCATTGGGTTTTCAGCACTCAACCTTCTTTATGGTCCAACTCTCATATCCATACATTACTACTGGAAAAATCATAGCTTTGACTCAGCTTCAGTTCAGCTCAGTGGCTCAGTCGCGTCCAACTCATTGAGACCCCATGAACTGCAGCACGCCAGAAAGTAGGGAAAACTGCTAGACCATTCAGGTATGCCCTAAATCAAATCCCTTCTGATTATAGAGTGGAAGTGAGAAATAGATTTAAGGGCCTAGATCTGATAGATAGAGTGCCTGATGAACTATGGAATGAGGTTCATGACATTGTACAGGAGACAGGGATCAAGACCATCCCCATGGAAAAGAAATACAAAAAAGCAAAATGGTTGTCTGGGGAGGCCTTACAAATAGCTGTGAAAAGAAGAGAGGTGAAAAGCAAAGGAGAAAAGGAAAGATATAAGCATATGAATGCAGAGTTCCAAAGAAAAGCAGGAAGAAATAAGAAAGCCATCTTCAGTGATCAGTGCAAAGAAATAGAGGAAAAGAACAGAATGGGAAAGACTAGAGATCTCTTCAAGAAAATTAGAGACACCAGGGGAACATTTCATGCAAAGATGGGCTCGATAAAGGACAGAAATGGTATGGACCTAACAGAAGCAGAAGATATTAAGAAGAGGTGGCAAGAATACACGGAAGAACTGTACAAAAAAGATCTTCATGACCCAGATAATCACAATGATGTGATCACTCATCTAGAGCCAGACATCCTGGAATGTGAAGTGAGTGGGCCTTATAAAGCATCACTACAAACAAAGCTAGTGGAGGTGATGGAATTCCAGTTGAGCTATTTCAAATCCTGAAAGATGATGCTGTGAAAGTGCTGCACTCAATATGACAGCAAATTTGGAAAACTCAGCAGTGGCCACAGGACTGGAAAAGGTCAGTTTTCATTCCAATCACAAAGAAAGGCAATGCCAAAGAATGCTCAAACTACCACACAATTTGACTTATCTCACACACTAGTAAAGTAATGCTCAAAATTCTCCACGCCAGCCTTCAGCAATACGTGAACCATGAACTTCCTGATGTTCAAGCATGTTTTAGAAAAGGCAGAGGAACCAGAGATCAAATTGCCAACATCTGCTGGATCATGGAAAAAGCAAGAGAGTTCCAGAAAAAAATCTATTCCTGCTTTATTGACTATGCCAAATCCTTTGACTGTGTGGATCACAATAAACTGTGGAAAATTCTGAAAGAGATGGGAATACCAGACCACCTGACCTGCCTCTTGAGAAATCTGTATGCAGGTCAGGAAGCAACAGTTAGAATTGGACATGGAACAACAGACTGGTTCCAAATAGGAAAAGGAGTACATCAAGGCTATATATTGTCACCCTGCTTATTTAACTTCTATGCATAGTACATCATGAGAAACGCTGGGATGGAAGAAGCACAAGCTGGAATCAAGATTGCTGGGAGAAATATCAATAACCTCAGATATGCAGATGACACCACCCTTATGGCAGAAAGTGAAGAGGAGCTAAAAAGCCTCTTGATGAAAGTGAAAGAGGAGAGTGAAAAAGTTGGCTTAAAGCTCAATATTCAGAAAACGAAGATCATGGCATCTGGTCCCATCACTTCATGGGAAATCAATTTGGAAAGAGTAGAAACAGTGTCAGAGTTTATTTTGGGGGGCTCCAAAATCATTGCAGCTGGTGACTACACCCATGAAATTAAAAGACGCTTCAGGTCAGTTCAGTTCAGGTCAGTCGCTCAGTCGTGTCCGACTCTGCGACCCCATGAATCGCAGCACGCCAGGCCTCCCTGTCCATCACCAACTCCGGAGTTCACTCAGACTCACATCCATCAAGTCAGTGATGCCATCCAGCCATCTCATCCTCGGTCGTCCCCTTCTCCTCCTGCCCCCATTCCCTCGCAGCATCAAAGTCTTTCCCAATGAGTCACCTCTTCGCATGAGGTGGCCAAAGTACTGGAGTTTCAGCTTCAGCATCATTCCTTCCAAAGAAATCCCAGGGCTGATCTCCTTCAGAATGGACTGGTTGGATCTCCTTGCAGTCCAAGGGACTCTCAAGAGTCTTCTCCAATACCGCAGTTCAAAAGCATCAATTTTTCACTGCTCAGCCTTCTTCACAGTCAACTCTCACATCCATACATGACTACTGGAAAACCATAGCCTTGACTAGATGGACCTTAGTCGGCAAAGTAATGTCTCTGCTTTTGAATATGCTATCTAGGTTGGTCATAACTTTTCTTCCAAGGAGTAAGCGTCTTTTAATTTCATGGCTGCAATCAACATCTGCAGTCGTTTTGGAGCCCAAGAAAATAAAATCTGTCAGTGTTTCCTCTTTTTCCCCTTCTATTTGCCATGAAGTGATGGGACCGGATGCCATGATATTGTCAACTTGTTTATTTATCTTATATGCAAATTAAGTAAATAAGCAAAATTCACTCAGTTGTGTCCGAATCTTTGTCACACCGTCGACTATACATTCCATGGAATTCTCCAGTCCCAAATCTGTTCCCTTCTCCAGGAGATCTACCTAAGCCAGGGATCAAACCCAGGTCTCCAGATTGTAGGTGGAATCTTTATATGGTCAGCCACCAGGGAAACCCTGGTGTATATACAGAATGCATCATGCAAAACACTGGGCTGGATGACTCACAAGCTGGAATCAAGATTTCTGGGAGAAATATCAGCAACTCAGATATGCAGGCAATACCACTCTAATGGTAGAAAGTGAAGAGGAATTAAAGAGACTATTGATAACATTGAAAGAAGAGAGTGAAAAAGCTGGATTAAAACTCAACATTCCTATTTATGATTAAGAAATATTCCATTGTATATATGTACCACATCTTATTTATCCATTACTGTCAATGGACATTAGTTTGCTTAAATGTCCTGTTTATTACAAATAGTGTTGCACTAAACAATGGCGAGCATGTATTCTTTTGAATTATGGCTTTCTCTGTCCAAGAATGTGATTGCTGGGTGACATGGTAGCTCTGTTTTCAATTTATAAGGAATATCTATACTGTTTTCTAGTGGTCTAGATGTTTTCCCTACTTTCTTCAATTTAAGTCTGAATTTGGCAATAAGGAGTTCACAATCTGAGCCACCGACAGCTCCTGGTCTTGTTTTTGTTGACTGTATAGAGCTTCTCCATCTTTGACCACAAAGAATATACTCAATCTGATTTTGGTGTTGACCATCTGGTGATGTCCATGTGTAGAGTCTTCTCTTGCATTGTTGGAAGAGGTTGTTTTCTATGACCAGTGCGTTTTCTTGGCAAAACTCTATTAGTCTTCGCTTTACTTTATTCCGTACTCCAAGGCCAAATTTGCCTGTTACTCCAGGTGTTTCCTGACTTTCTGCTTTTGCATTCCAGTCCCCTATAATGAAAAGGACATATTTTTTGGGTGTCATTTCTAAAAGGTCTTGTAGGTCTTAATAGAAGCATTCAACTTCAGCTTCTTCACCATTACTGGTTGGGACATATACTTGGATTACTGTGCTAGTGAATGGTTTGCCTTGGAAACAAACAGAGATCATTCTGTCATTTTTTAGATAAGGCAGAGGAACCAGAGATCAAATTGCCAACATCCGCTTTATCATGGAAAAAGCAAGAGAGTTCCAGAAAAACATCTATTTCTGCTTTATTGACTGTGCCAAAGCCTTTGACTGTGTGGATCACAATAAACTGTGGAAAATTCTGAAAGAGATGGGAATATCAGATCACCTGATCTGCCTCTTGAGAAATCTGTATGCAGATCAGGAAGCAACAGTTAGGACTGGACATGGAACAACAGACTGGTTCCAAATAGGAAAAGGAGTACATCAAGGCTATATATTGTCACCCTGCTTATTTAACTACTATGCAGAGTACATTATAAGAAACTCTGGGCTGGAAGAAGCACAAGCTGGAATCAAGATTGCCAGGAGAAATATCAATAACCTCAGATATGCAGATGACACCACCTTTATGGTAGAAAGTGAAGAGGAACTAAAAAGCCTCTTGATGAAAGTAAAACAGAGTGAAAAAGTTGGCTTAAAGCTCAACATTCAGAAAACGAAGATCATGGCGTCTGGTCCCATCACTCCATGGGAAATAGATGGGGAAACAGTGGAAACAGTGTCAGACTTTGTTTTACGTGGCTCCAAAATCACTGCAGATGGTGACTGCAGCCATGAAATTAAAAGACGCTTACTCCTTGAAAGAAAAGTTATGACCAACCTGGATAGCATATTCAAAAGCAGAGACATTACTTTGCCGACTAAGGTCCGTCTGTTCAAGGCTATGTTTTTTCCAGTAGTCATGTATGGATGTGAGAGTTTTACTGTGAAGAAAGCTGAGCGATGAAGAATTGATGCTTTTGAACTGTGGTTTTGGAGAAGACTCTTGAGAGTCCCTTGGACTGCAAGGAGATCCAACCAGTCTATCCTGAAGGAGATCAGCCCTGGGATTTCTTTGGAAGCGATGACCCTAAAGCCGGAATTCCAGTACTTTGGCCACCTCATGCAAAGAGTTGACACATTGGAAAAGACTATGATGCTGGGAGGGATTGGGGGCAGGAAGGGAAGGGGACGACAGAGGATGAGATGGCTGGATGGCATGCCTGACTCGATGGACGTGAGTCTGAGTGAACTCCGGGAATTCGTGATGGACAGGAAGGCCTGACGTGCTGTGTTTCAAGGGGTCACAAAGAGTCAGACATGACTGAGCGACTGAACTGAACTGAATTGATACTGTTCTCTATAGTAATTATATCAATTTACATTTCTACTAACTGTGCGTGCTTCCCAGGTGGCACCAGTGGTAAAGAACTTGCCTGTTAATGGAGGAAACATAAGAGACGTGTGTTCGATCCCTGCGACGGGATGATGCCCTGGAGGAGGACATGACAAGTGTCTCCAGTATTCCTGCCTGGAGAGTCCCATGGACAGGATTGCCAGGCTGCAGTCTATAAGGTCACAAAGAGTTGGACGTGACTGAAGCGACTTAGCATGCAGTATACACACAGCATGCATGCACCAACAGTGTAGGAAGGTTTCTTTTTTCCCACTCTCTCTTTAGCTTGTATCGTTTGTAAATTTTTTGATGATGGCCATTCTGAATGGTATGAGGTGATACCTCATTATAGTTTTGATTTGCATTTCTCTAATAATTAGTGATATTGAGAATATTTTCTTGTGTTTGTCGGTCATCTTCATGTCTTCTTTGAATAAATGTCTATTTATATTTTCCACCCGTTTTTTGATCTTATTTTTTATTGAGTTATTTGCATATTTTGGACATTAATCTTTTGTCTGTTTCTTCATTTGAAAATATTTTCTCTCTTTTCATTTTGTTTATGGTTTCCATTTCTATGCAAAAGCTTTTAAGTTTAATTAGGCCCCATATCCTATACCTCATGTCTACTGATTAGGTAGAAGTTTTGACATAGAATTTTTAAAAATTTTATATGGTAATTAAAATTATAGTAAAGAAAATACATTTTTTGGCATTCTGTATGTAGTGTCTGCTCTACCCTAACTTACCTCCTTAGTTTAACCTGATATATCAGGGTATATTGATACTGCATTATATATTAAAACTTATATCTTGCCATAGTCCTGCTGGTACACTTCCACTATCACTTAATTGCATTTAAAACTGCAAAAATTTTAAGAATATTCTGTTTAATTTGTTTTTACATTTATTTGATAACAAAATATATGGAAAAATATGACATATTCTTTATTTTTCAGTTCAGTTCAGTTCATTTGCTCAGTCGTGTCCAACTCTTTGTGACCCCATGAATCACAGCATGTCAGGCCTCCCTGTCCATCACCAACTCCCAGAGTTCACTCAGACTCACGTCCATCGAGTCCGTGATGCCATCCAGCCATCTCATCCTCTGTCGTCCCCTTCTCCTCTTGCCCCCAACCCCTCCCAGCATCAGAGTCTTTTCCAATGAGTCAGCTCTTCACATGAGGTGTTCAAAGTACTGGAGTTTCAGCTTCAGCATCATTCTCTCCAAAGAAATCCCAGGGCTGATCTCCTTCAGAATGTATTGGGTGTAAATATTTGTATGCCTCAGAGCACACAGTGTATTAAATATCAAGGTATTATTGTGTATTTCATTGTAACTAGAAATATTTGGCATAGGAATAGTACTGCTTTTTAAATTCAAATTCAGAATTTTGAAAATTATTTGGCTCCAAGGATTTATAAAATAATAGCAATTATCTAACTTTTTTCTTTCAAAGTGCCATTAGTACCATTTTCTGTCTGTGCAAATCTATGTCAATTAAATTTTTTATTACTAGCTAATAATTTATGGAATTAGAATATAAATGAATCTTACATCAGAAGACTTTGTGAGGAAAATAAATGAGGCACACACACTTTAAATAATTCATGATATACAAAAATGTTTATATCAAATTTTTTATTCTAGTCATTGTTTGTCTCTTTTTCCTTCCAGTCCTTCCTTCACTATTCATTGCCACATTTTATATATATAAAAAAATTCAATCAGCTATTTATCATTTTTTAAATTCATGAGGTCTAAACTGTATTTTTGCTATCTTATATTCTCATATACATGCTTATGTTTACAGAATGTCAATATAAACTAGAACTTTTTCCTATTAGCAATGTTACAGTTTCCAACCAGTCAATTCCATAATTGATCAAGTAATTGAGAAGTTGTAGAACTAGGAAGGATTATGTGTAACTAGGTCATTTAATTAATTTATTTCCAACTGTATTTTTTAATGGATCTCTTGGCACATGTAATTTTTAGGTACACTTTTTTATTATTGAATATCACTTAACCTATCATTGTATGAATGAAAGCAGGTGATTACAATAAGAGGTACTGAAAAAAATTCCAATTAAAATAAATCTAATAAAGATGTTATAAAATAACAAATATAATTAAATTCTTTAAATAATTGTATAAACATAAGAATCTGTATGGCTCATATGTATGCATGAGTTGGTTTTGCATCAGAAACTTCCTGTAGTAGTGGTAGATGAATACACTGAAAAATATTGATAACTAGTGATGCCATAAGGTAAAACTCACATGAGAAAATGCTTATATTAACACATGAATCAATAACCTTGTTGGAGATGTCAAACTGTGAAACTAAAAACCCTTTTCAAATGCTCTGGGGAGTATTTAACTTTCATTGCAGAAATTCACAAAAACCAAATAATAACTAAATTTGAAAAAAAAAATAGTAATGCTGTCAATGAACATATAGATTAACAAGTAAGTATTTCATAAAGCTCTTTCAGATAAAAATCCAGAATATTACTTAAGTAATTGTGGAAAGACAGAGAAGCAATTAAAGAAAACACAGAAAATAGAATAATTTTTAAAATTTTTAACTAGTCATTGCTGATGTAAAAAAGTCACTTAAAAATGAGAGAATGAAAAGAGAAAGAGAGTGTGGGAAAGTGGGGGAGAGAATGAAATTGAACTCGCATTGAACTAAGTTTCTTTTGAGCTTTCTTGTCTCCTAAATGCAGAGCTCCTTCTCAAAGAATTGTTTGTTAAACTACTCTAAAAAAAGTCACTGTTTTAGGTCAGTGTCTTTGAAATTTACATTTCTAAGTTCCGTTTCCCAGACATCTGAACTAAGTCCTTACTGAACCAGTTTTCACATAAAACTTATTTGTCATCTTTATGTAGTAGATGTTCTATTTAATTACTGGTTAAAGTGCAAGGTCATCAGATACATACTGAAGATAAAGCCAGATAAATAATTTGCAGAGTCCAGTATAAAAATGATTATTCAGGGTACCTGATTCTGATTATGAATTTCAGTACAGTGACAGCTGAGCCCTAAACTGAATAGTGAGTTAATGAAAGTCGCTCAGTCATATCCGATGCTTTGCGACCCCATAGACTATACAGTTCATGGAATTCTCCAGGCCAATATACTGGAGTGGATAGCCTTTCCCTTCTCCAGGGGATCTTCCCAATCCAGGGATAGAACCCAGGTCTCCCACATTGCAGTCGGTTTCTTTCCCAGCTAAGCAAAGGCCCCATCTAAAGGGAGAGACTTGTGGGGCTGCACATTCATGAAGCACATTCATGAAACATATCCCATCCAAGAGAAAGCTTCTTGACATAAGAAGATCAACTGAAAACATCTATAGCCATTCCATGCAACATGGAAGCCACTAGCTATGTGTGCACCAAGCCACTGAGCACCTGAAATGAGGCTACTGAAACTGAGAAACCACCATTTAATTTAACTGAAACTTACATTTGTAAATAAAAAAAGTAAAATTTAATTTCTGATAAATTTATATTTTTTTGCAGAATTATATTTTATTTTAAAACTGAAAGTTTCATGTGTAAATTGAGATGAGATGTTAAGGTTAAAAGTATATTATGTTTCAAAGACTGAAACATGTAGTATGAAAACAGGGAAGTTCAATATCTCAATACATTTTAAAAATTAACTCCATATTGTAATGACAAAACTCCACATATATTGAGTTAAATAGAATATTTAAATAATTTAATTTCAAAAATTTTACTTTTAAAATATAAAAACCAGAAAATTTAAAATCATGTGTATGTCATACATTATTTTTCTATCTGAGAGTATTGATATAAAGATATAAAGAACTCAGGAAAGAACAAACCTAAGGTTTGTTAGTTTGTTCCTTAGGTTTGTAAATCATCAACAGTATTTCCTTGAAATTTTACTTTTCTAAGCAGTCTTATAATGGAGAGGGCAGTTGAAGAAATTCAGTATACTGTAGATTTCAGAGAACTGGCATTGTACTGATAGAATTGAGATTTACATAATGTTTTTGATATCTTGATGAAATAAGAAAGTCTGCAAGGAGAAAATGAAAGAAGAGAAAAAATAATCAGAGGGTATGAATTGAAAGAGAAATTAGGAGATTATAAGAAGCAAAAGAAATGGAAAATTTTGAAACAGTTTCTGTTCCAGTTTCAGTTGCTGTGGCTGGTGGCAGCTGTGGACTCAGTCATGTCTGATTCTTTGTGATCCCATGGACTGTAGCCCACCAGGCTCCTCTGTTCATGGGATTCTCCAGGCAAGAATACTGGAGTGGGTTGCCATTTTCTTCTCTAGCTGAGGCTGGTGAGCATCTACAAATAGCTTGGTCTGAGTCAGGGAAACACTTTAAATACTGGATTTAGATTTCATTGTGATTATTCTCAGACAGGCATAACATTACAGCCTAGACCTTTGAGAAAGCAAGTGCCTAATTCAATAAGAGTAATGGCTTCTGTATTATTCACTTGGATATGATGCAATTATTGGGAAGCCAGACTGTATTTGATACATAAAAAACACTTTTCAAACTGGAGTCTGGTGTGACCTGAAATGCAGGGGTTTCACCAGACAAACTATATATTACAACTTTGGTAATCCATATTAAACTTGGAAGTAAGCAACTGTATTCTGTTTGTAAAATGACAAGAGAACTGTAAGGGGTATATTTTTCCCAGTATTACCCTGGTGTTTCACAGCAAAAAAAGTTCCAGAAAGAATGCAAACTGCTATTTTAAAAAGAATCATTTGACTCCAGCCATTTTGAATCCTAAGAGAATTATGCCTTCTAAATGTAACTATCTATTAAAGCAGTGGTAAATCAATATGAAATTATTAAAAAAATGTTTTATAAATAGTTTATATCATATTTATTTGTATTGTGATAACTATTTATTTACTGTGTTAACTATTCTCATTATTGTCATCATCATCATCATTTGTATTATCTTATATTGGTTTTTTGTTGTTCAGCCAGTTTAGTCCAACTCTGTGACGCCTTGGACTGCAGCACACAGGCTTCCCTGTCCTTCACCATCTCCTGGAGCTTACTCAAACTTATGTCCATTAAGTCAGTGATGCTATTCAACCATCTCATCCTCTGTTATCCCCTTCTTCTCCCGCCTTCAATCTCAGCATCAGGGTGTTTTCCATTGAGTCGGCTCTTCACATCAGGTGACCAAAGTATTGCAGCTTCAGCTTCACCATCAGTCCTTCTAATGAATATTCAGGACTGATTTCCTTATGGATCTCCTTGCAGTCCAAGGGTCTGCTCCAACACCACAGCTCAAAAGCTGTGTTCTTTGATGTTCAGTCTTCTTTATGGTCCAATTCTAACATCCATACATGATCACCAGAAAAAACATAGCTTTAACTAGACAGACCTTTGCCAGCAAAGTGATGTCTCTGCATTTTAATGTGCCATCTAGGTTTGTCATACCTTTGCTTCCAAGGAGCAACCTTCTTCTTCTTCTTCTTCTTTTTTTTTTTTTTTTTTAGGAGCAACCTTCTTTTAATTTTGTGACTGCAGTCACCATGTGCAGTGATTTTGAAGCCCAAGAAAATAAAGCCTGTCACTGTTTCTATTGTTTCCCCATCTATTTGCCATGAAGTGATGGGACCAGATGCCATGATCTTAGTTTTTGCAATGTTGAGATTTAAGACAGCTTTTTTAAATCCCCTCTTTCATGTTCATCAAGAGACTCTTTAGTTCATCTTCACTTTCTGCCATAAGTGTGGTGTCATCTGCATATCTGAGGTTATTGATATTTCTCCCGGCAATCTTGATTTCAGCATGTGCTTCATCCAGCCTGGCATTTCTATGTTTTTAATGGCCAATGAATGATGTTGGTATTAATACTCCATAACCACAAATATGTGAATAATGTTAGACACTTATTTGGGGATAATGCTACTTCCTTCATCCTTTGGCAACATATTCCTTTAACCTTCTAATTTAATTTTCTTGACGCAGTATTAGAGCACATAATTTTACATTAAAAGATAACAGTTTTAGTGTTAAATGGTTAAAACATATTTTTAAGACTCTTAGAACTTTAAAAAATCCTCTTCCAAGTATTGCAGAATTCTTTAGCATTGATTTAGTTTGAAAAAAATTCATTAGCAATAATAATTTTTCTTTATTAAATTTTATTTTCTGTATGTTTCTATGTAGACTGAACAGTAAATGGAAAATATAATATAGTCCAGTTATTTTTTTCTTTTATCAGTGGCTTTTATAAAAAATAAGTATATGTGGTGTAAAGAAAGTTAGTCTTGACTAAAACTATTAAATTTCCCATGTGCTTTGTGAGATAAATCACTTCAGTCATGTCCAGCTCTTTGTGACCCTATGGATGTAGCCCACTATACTCCTCTGTCCATGGGATTTTCAAGGTGAGAATACTGTAGTGGTTGTCCATGTCCTCTTCCAGGGATCTTTCCAACCCAGGGATTAACTTGACTTTCTTATGTCTCCTGCATTGGCAGTTGGGTTCTTTACCACTCATGTCAATTATAATTTTTACTTTTAATCATTTGCATTTTTTAAAACTCCAAATGAGGTATTAGTACATTTTTTGAATCTTCATGCCATAGTGCTAGAGATAAAAGGATTGATACTACACTGATGTTGCTGCTGCTGCTGCTAAGTTGCTTCAGTCGTGTCTGACTCTGTGCAACCCCATAGACAGCAGCCCACCAGGCTCCACACTCCCTGGGATTCTCCAGGCAAGAACACTGGAGTGGGTTGCCATTTTCTTCGTTACACTCAGCCTATTCCTACATCCAGAAGGAGAGTAAGTATCACCTCAAAAGGAAGTAGCACCTAAATTTTGGTACATCAACAAATTTAAAATTGCATATGCTAAAGAAAATCACATTTTGAATAATTAGCTTGAATTTCAATATTACTTTTCATTGGATGAGGTAGCTATATGATTTTTGGCTTCTGTGTTAGCCCCAAACCGAGCTAAAGTTCTATGTTACACTTCATTATTTTCAGGAGAACTATTATATTCCAATCTTCATAGTGAAGAATAATTTAGGTTTAAAGGAATTGAATTGAGAAGAGATAGCAAGAATTCTGGGAAGTTACTGCAATTCAGATTCAGTAGAATATGTGTCAGGAGACACATAAGATTAGATTAGGTATGAATAGAGAAATCTGAGGAGTATAGGAAACCTTAATATTAGAAACTCTGCAAGTACTAAGTGTTAATTCATCTTCATTTATTGATCACAACACTTACTTCAACATGGTGTATGAAGCGATCTTGGAAAAACTGATCAAGGTTTATTAAAGAGTGATACTTGTACTTGGGTTCAAAGAAAAAAACAGGAAAATCTAATGTAGTTAGCACTTCATCTTCGTATGAATAGTCTCTGAGAAATTTTTAATTTTAGTGTAGTTTCACAGGCTGCTTAAACAATTTGGCTAGCTTTCAGATGGAAACGTTGAAGTTAGTTGTCACATTGACATAAGGTGGTAATTACAAGGAAACCAAAGAAGAACATCTTACTGACAATAAAGGTTAGTTTCAGCATTTCAGAAGTTTGAGCTTGAATAGTGATTTTTGTTAACCACTCTTTCAGACAAAGTGAGTACTGCCCATATACTGAAAAGCTGAAATGCATAATTACCCAGTTTAAACTAATTTGACAGTTTTATCTTTTGATAGATTTATCTTCCTCAAAATAGCAGATTACATATTCAGTTCAAGTGCACACAAAGAATTCACCAAGATAGCCTATATTCTGGACAATACAACAATCTTGGGTGTATTTATAAGGATTCGAGTCATGCAAAATATGTTTTCTGAATTTCATGGAATTAAATTTGAGGTTCACAACAAAATTAACTCTGAGAAAGCTTAATATTAGGAAACTAACTGACTCTTTGCGACCCCCTGGACTGTAGCTCGCCAGGCTCCTCTGTCCATGGGATTCTCCACGCAAGAATATTGGAGTGGGTTGCCATTTCCTTTTCCAGGGGATCTTCCAGCCCAGGGATCAAACCCGGGTCTCTTGCATTGCAGGCAGATGCTTTATCCTCTGAGCCACCAGGGAAGACCCTAAATAAATTAATGGATCAGAAAAAGAAATTAAAAAAAAAAAAAAAGGAACTGCAAAATATTTGGAAGTTGTAGAGGGATGGGGATGCTTATAGATTCTTAGTGTGAACATGAATTGCTAAAACCAGTTTGGATAGTGAGTTGTCAATTTCTTAAAAATTTACATGTAGATTTCCAATAATGGCCAGCAATTTCAATCTTCAGTACTTCCCCAAGAGCACATATTTACATGCATATTTGCACAAGAATATTTATAGCTGCTTTATTTGCAGTGATCCAAACTGAACACTATTCAAATGTCAATCAACAAGTGAATGGATAAACAGATTGTCCCATATCCATATCATGAAACACAGTCTAGCCTTACAAAGGAAAGAGCTATGGTACAGAAAACACCACCAATCAATCTCAAAATAATTTTCCTAAGTGAAAAAAAGCAGAAAAAAAAAGCATATACTCTTATTCAATTTATATGTTGTTGTTTAGTCGCTGGCTGTGTCTGCCTCTTTGTGACCACATGTTCTATAGCCCACCAGGCTCCTCTCTCCATGGGATTTCCCAGGCAGGAATACTGAAGTGGGTTGACATTTTCTTTTCCAGAGGATCTTCTTGACCAGGGATTGGACACATGTCTCTTGTGTTTCCTCACTGGCAAGCAGATTCTTTACCACTGAGTCACCTAGAAAGCCCATTTGATTTATATAAAATTCTAGAAATGGAAAATTAAATTAGAAACAGCAGACCAAGTTTTGCTTGGAGATGAAAAAGTGTGAGTAGGATGAGCAGCAGGAAATAATTACCACAGGGAACAGGGAAATATCTGAAGATGATATATTAATACATGTTTATTATCTTAATTGCACAAGTGATTTTATGTGTGTGTATAAAAACATACCATATTGTTCACTTTTAAATAAATGTAACTTATCATGTTTCAATTTCAGCTCAATAAAATTACTTTTAGAAAGGAAAATAAATGTAGGTTTTTCTACTTGCTTCTACTACAATAGAATGGTATGCATGTTACTAGCCAACACTCCCGAAAGCCATACTTATTGCATGAATTGCACAGGGAACTTTCACATAAAAATCTAATCTGACTTTTGAAAGGCTACAAAAGTGTTTGGTATAGAAAGGATATTTTATTTAGAGTTGCCCAGGGATGAGGGAAACCATGGTTATTTAATATATGTTAAAAAATAGGAAATGGACAAGAAAAATGCAAAAATGTTTGCTTCTATAAAGGCCATAAGTAAGGGAGAATTTACACTGACTGGCATGAACAAATTCAAAGTAGTAACTAATAGGTGGAAACAGACAAAAAAAATTCTAGATCCAATTGAAAGAGGAAACAGACAGAACAGACTCCATCTTGAAAGCAGGGCTCCATGTTGGGCCATACTGTGGACTTTGAGCTATATGCCCAGTATCCATGAAAACAACATACTGATACCAACTGGAAAACCAGGCCTCCCCCTCCCCCGCCCCATGGAAGAGCCAAAGGGCTCATACGTAGACTCTCTGCCACCTAAAAGAATACCCTAATTATCTGTGTAACCAAATAGAATCATAAATTCCATTATGCTTATTGGAGTATGACCACAGGCCTATTGATAATTGTCTACTGTTAACTCCCTAGGCTTACGAATCACAGGTTTAAGGCATATGAATCACAGGTTAACTTTGATTATATCTTTATTTTCCTTTGCTCAGACTAGTTTCAGAGAATTTGGGGAGGTGGGTTTGAACACATACACTTAAGGTATATAAGTTTTTCACAAAAACTGGTTGGGGACCTTGGCTAAGAGAAGACTCTGCCTTGGGCCTGCCAGTGTAATAAACTGCACTCTACTATCTGCATTGTCCTTATGAGTGAGTTTGTTTCCTGGAATGCGTGGCTACAACACAATCAGATACAAAAGAGGACCAGCATGTTTTCTCCATTACTTTTCTCTACAGGCTTTGAACAGAGTATTTAAAAAATGATCAAAGAGGACACTAACAGATGGAGAAAGATACCATGTTCATGGATCGGAAGAATCAATATAGTGAAAATGAGATACTACCCAAAGCAATTTATAGATTCAATGCAATCGCTATCAAGCTACCAACTGTATTTTTCACAGAGCTAGAACAAATAATTTCACAATTTGTATGGAAATACAAAAAAAACTCGAATAGCCAAAGCAATCTTGAGAAAGAAGAATGGAACTGGAGGAATCAACCTGTCTGAATTCAGGCTCTACTACAAAGCCACAGTCATCAAGACAGTATGGTACTGGCACAAAGACAGAAATATAGATCAATGGAACAAAATAGAAATCCCAGAGATAAATCCATGCCACTATGGACACCTTATCTTTGACAAAGGAGGCAAGAATATACAATGGATTAAAAACAATCACTTTAACAAGTGGTGCTGGGAAAACTGGTCAACCACTTGTAAAAGAATGAAACTAGAACACTTTCTAACAGCATACACCAAAATAAACTCAAAATGGATTCAAGATCTAAACATAAGACCAGGAACTATAAAAATCCTAAAGGAGAGCATAGGCAAAACACCCTCCGACATACATCACAGCAGAGTCCTCTATGACCCACCTCCCAGAATATTGGAAATAAAAGCAAAAATAAACAAATGGGACCTAATTAAACTTAAAAGCTTCTGCACAACAAAGGAAAGTATAAGCAAGATGAAAAGACAGCCTTCAGAATGGGAGAAAATAATAGCAAATGAAGCAACTGACAAACAACTAATCTCAAAAATATACAAGCAACTCCTGCAGCTCAATTCCAGAAAAATAAGTGACCCAATCAAAAAATGGGCCAAAGAACTAAATAGACATTTCTCCAAAGAAGACATACAGATGGCTAACAAATGCATGAAAAGATGCTCAACATCACTTATTATCAGAGAAATGCAAATCAAGACCACAATGAGGTACCATTTCACTCCAGTCAGAATGGCTGTTATCCAAAAGTCTACAAGCAATAAATGCTGGAGAGAGTGTGGAGAAAAGGGAACCCCTCTTACACTGTTGGTGGGAATGCAAACTAGTACAGCCACTATGGAGAACAATGTGGAGATTCCTTAAAAAAACTGGAAATAGAACTGCCTTATGACCCAGCAATCCCACTGCTGGGTATACACACCAAGGAAACCAGAATTGAAAGAGACACATGTACCCCAATGTTCATCACATCACTGTTTATAACAGCCAGGACATGGAAGCAACCTAGATGTCCATCAGCAGATGAACAGATAAGAAAGCTGTGGTACATGTACACAATGGAGTATTACTCAGCCACTAAAAAGAATACATTTGAATCAGTTCTAATGAGGTGGATGAAACCGGAGCTTATTATACAAAGTGAAGTAAGCCAGAAAGAAAAACACCAATACAGTATACTAACGCATATATGGGAGAAGGCAGAGGCACCCCACTCCAGTACTCTTGCCTGGAAAATCCCATGGAGGGAGGAACCTGGTAGGATGTAGTCCATGGGATTGCTAAGAGTGGGACACGACTGAGCGACTTCACTTTTCACATTTCATTTTCATGCATTGGAGAAGAAAATGGCAACCCGCTCCAGTGTTCTTGCCTGGAGAATCCCAGGAATGGTGGAGCGTGATGGGCTGCCATCTATGGGGTCGCACAGAGTCGGACACGACTGAAGCGATGCAGCAGCAGCAGCAGCAGCAGCAGCAGCAACGCATATATATGGAATTTAGAAAGATGGTAATGATAACCCTGTATGCAAGACAGCAAAAGAGAAACAGATGTATAGAACAGTCTTTTGGACTCTGAGGGAGAGGGAGAGGGTGGGATGATTTGGTAGAATGACATTGAAACATGTATAATATCATATACGAAATGAATTGCCAGTCCAGGTTCGATGTATGATACTGGATGCTTGGGGCTGGTGCACTGAGACGACCCAGAGGGATGGTATGGGGAGGGAAGAGGGAGGGGGGTTCAGGATGGGGAACACGTGTATACCTGTGGCAGATTCATGTTGATGTATGGCAAAACCAATACAACATTGTAAAGTAACCTCCAATTAAAATAAATAAATCTATATTTAAAAACAATGATAAAAGGAACCAACTTCACTATTGATGATTTGCTACAGGATGTGGAGATATTTGTGACTCCCAGAGAAATTAAAAATGATGGCCAATACCAGATCTTAGAGATATTACAAAGGAGATATACTATAGCTATAGCAAGTGCATTTGTTGACAGAGAAATTTTGTGAGTTGAATACTAAACTTTCTAAATGCTGAAAAATGTTTATTTCTGTCAATTTTTACATTTCTTTAATAAGATCACATTTCCATTTTTTTCATGTATACTGTAAAAAATATTTATTTTTATTATCATGAATATCAGGTTGCAAATAGTTGGATTAAATATTAAAGTTATATATATATACATATATATACAAGTATGTGTTGTTTAGTTTCTCAGTCATGTCCAACTCTTTTGCAACACCCCAAAATGTATATAATGTAAAATAAACATATTTTACAACTACTATATCAGTTATAATACACACATTTAGATTCTTATGTATTTGCATTTATGGATATAATTATAGATTTTATTATAAGATCTCAGAAACAAGTGTACATATATGTACAAATTATTGTGAGTATTCACCCAGACATTAGAAAAATAGATATCAGAACTATGATATTTTGGACAGAAAACTGTAGCAATAAAATAATCACATTATAACTATGATTATAGTCTAATAAGAGCATAGGGAAACATTAACAGATGATTCCACTCATTCAAAAATGCTTTTTATTTTTTTAGTATCTATTTCAAAATCTCATTTGCATGCATTTAATTAAAACTTAGTATTTTTTATTCATCTTCAGAGTCCTGAAAAATATTCACATACTGGTAAGCTGTAAGGAAAGCAGAAAAATAAGTGTAATCCAAGCTATCACACAAAAATAAATAAAAGTTTTATTTCAAACACTCTACTTCCTTTCATATTTTGTCTTGACAGACCAGCTGTTTCTGGCAGTACCAGGAATGGGTTATCTAGAGCTATTGTCTCAATATGGAAAAGAGATTTAAGGTGAACTAGATTTGTCAAACTAGAAAAATTTGCGGAGCTGAGAGTTTAGACCAATAATAAAAGAGATGGAAAACTTAGCAGCTAAATTATTTAAAATTATAGACATCCAAGAAGCTTCATGAGTATTTACCTTTAAGCAAACATGTACATATTTTATTTAAATAGACATATATTTTCTTCATAACATATGTCACTAAAAATAAGTCTGTGACTTTCTCTTAAACTAGTTTGCTTTCTTTTAGCTTGAAGTTTCCACCTTCCAGAATATTTAGAAATATCATTGCTATTGAGAAAGGTCAACATAAAGAAGTTTTGACCTTTAACTGAGCTGAAGTGAATCCCAAGTGAACAGTTCTAAGGAGGAGTGTTTTATTTTTGCATTTTATTTGACTCCATCATTTGCTTAATTCTAATTATAAACCTGATATCATCCAATAATTTTTTAAGTTCCTACTAGTCACTATCTGACTATAAAAATGAGATGCCATTCAGTATATGCATTGGTATAACTTGTTAAGTTTGCAGATCATTTATTCAAATATAGTAAGTGAGGAATCAGACTGAATCCCACAGGAAGTTTTAAACTTCAGTTATTTAAAATAATGAATGCCATTTTGCATATGTCAATTTGTATTTTTATCCACCTAGAGATTGATAAATATAGCTGGTAATAATTTTTCTCTATTAAATGAACAAGTATAAATTGATTTGATAACAATTGACTGAATAAACTGTTAGGTGTTCTTTTGAATATATCATATTGTTGTGGGTGATATCTTATTTACTTAGTGGTTTTTTGTTGTCTGCCACTTTATCAAATCAAACTTAAGTATTATCCATTATGTCCTACTTTTTGAAGGTGACATGTTCATTCATGTACTTCTATAACTCCATTCATACTTCTCCCTTTACATAGAATTCTCTAATCTCCTTCAAAGTGTATTCATATTTCACAGAGCACAAGTCTAATCTCCAGTGT
Organism: Oryx dammah; assembly: GCF_014754425.2. Lineage (NCBI taxonomy): Eukaryota > Metazoa > Chordata > Mammalia > Artiodactyla > Bovidae > Oryx > Oryx dammah. The sequence continues at coordinate 110,676 of NW_024080545.1, forward strand.
GAAGCCTTCAAAGTTCTATGATGTCAACTTGATCCTTTAATTGAGGATACATTTAAAGTACACTATATTTGTTCATATAACTCATAATATAGTTTATACATTGATTTTATTTATGAAAATAGTTACAAGTTTACCTTATAATCAAATTGCCTATTTTTTTAGTAAATGAGAATTAAGCTTCTTTTCTTCTTTGCCTTTTTTGTTGTTGTGTTATATCATTGTTTCAAATAAGCACTGTTTTCTTCTTATTGTTGATTGTCTGTCTTTGTGTTCTTAAACCTATATTTTAGAATGTTAGACCTAAGAGGGAGAAAAAGCAAAGAAAAATTTCTGACGGGAGTTATGTTAACTCAACCAAACTTCAGAACTTTATTGATTATATATCTTAGTTACTTTCACATACATTTTTTCTTTCAATACTTATAAATCAATTAAGCAGTGTGATCCCTAGTTTCCAGATGATGTGATTTAGGTAGATGAATTTCAGAAATTTGGCCAAAGTTATTCAGATGTAAGCGACAAAGGCAAGAGTCAAGTAGATCTTATTAAATCACAACTGGAATAACAATAGGGTCATGAAAAGTGTCATAAATAGCTATACCATTGTGTCTATCTATTGAATCATCTTCATCTTTATTAAAGTTAAGATTTTTATTTAGTTATTTAAAAAAAAATTTTCCTCAAAGTTAAAATTTACTGAGAGAGAAATAAAAGAAAAAGCTTTGTCTTTGCTGTAGTAACACATTTTCCTCCCCACCTACATATTCAAGTAAACTCTGATAGTTCAAACTGTGCCCCAAGAATATATATCTATACCATGTTTCCTACATTTCTTGGAATAGGTATCATTTTTATAGATTGTACTCTGATAGTACTTAAATAGTTAATGCATGAGTTGGTATTCTAATCTGTCAAGTTAAAAAAGCTTAAAAAAAAAAAAAAAAGATAACGCTGGTCAGACGGCCGCGTGGCCAACTGCAGGATGACTGTCAGAGCTGACTGTGCTGTTTCTTCATGGAGCCCCCTCCCTCAGTCTATAAAAGCTCTTGGCCCCGGATTGTCTGGGTTGGGGTGGAGGAGGAGTTGTCTTTTGGACAAGCATCTGCCCTCCCCCCTCTCTACACTGGCATCCAAAATAAAGCAAAGTTTCCTTTCCACCAAAAAAAAAAAAAAAAAGAGACTTGCATACCATATTTAATTATCACCCAAATGGAAACTGTTTAATTATTTTTGAGTTTGTTTTTTGGTATTTCTCTAAGTGATAGTAACAGACTTAAGGGAGAAATTAGGTGATTGAATAGTTAACCCTACTAAGTAGTCATAAGTAAAGGAAAAAGTATGAGAGACACCTATAAGTTAATGATCATTCAACAAAGCAGGCTTGCTTAGCAACAAAACCAAACAGCCTTGCTAAGCAACAAAGCCATGCAACAGAAGCATGAGACATGTCCCCCAAAAACAAAACAATGATGGAACAAGACCCAAATGCTGACCAGCAAGGTGAGTAGGTTAATGATTCCTAGGACATGCCTGTCTGCATGTATTAAAAACAAAAATACAAGGAAAAGGTGACATTATAGTAAAACTTGAAATTACTATATTTTAGTATATGTTACTGCCGATTTTGCTCATTTCCGTTGTCCCATAACAGTCCAAGTTTGATCATGCAGGGAGAAGGAAACTCTCTTGCTAGAAGTGGAGGAGAAACTGATGATGAAAGCTTGACATCTACTTAAGAATGAAAAAGGTGTTCTTCTTCCCCTCCCCACTTTCTCTTTGATTATAAAACTGTAGCCCACTAAGTTTCAGAGTGGCTCCTCTTGCCCCTCTGCTTATAAACCTCACAAGCATCCTATTCTAACAACTCATTTTGCCTCATGCTGAATTCTTTCTTAGCTGAGACATAAGGAACCAGAGCTCCTCAGAGCCCCCTGAGACATATTTCTGCAGTTTCACAAGGAATAATTAGCATTAATATCTAACAACTGTTTTAAATTCAAAATATAATGCAAAAGCATCATATAATTCTTCAACTGTGTAAATATTTTCTTGGTAAAAAATTACTTCCTGGCACAGCATTTCTACTGACATTTTATCTTAAAAAATTTACATGAATATATACTAAGTCCAACTTTTTGAGACCCTAAGGACTGTAGCTCAGCAGACTTCTCTGTCCATGGGATTCTCGAGGCAAGAATGCTGAAGTGGGTTTTGACCCGTCAGGGGTTGAACCCATCTCTCCTCTCTTTTGGTGGATCTTTACCACTAACACGACATGGGAAGCCCTTTGAGAATTTAAAGTTTAGCTAAAGAAAACATGAGTATAAAAATAAGAACTGATTTTAAATTGCATGATCATTTCCATATTATTATTGGATAAATTCACAATAAAATTTTGGAGTGCCTATACCTCATGTTCATTTAATGAGATGTGAATTCTCCTTGGAACATAAATCTTTGAGAGCAGAAACCACAGAAAAAAATTCATAAGATGGGGTGATTGTTCTTCCCAGCACCAGTAAGGAAACCATAAAGAAAATATAACAAATATGTGCTTGGTTAAACCAAGCTTTAACAT
>NW_024080546.1:0-24269 GCF_014754425.2 Oryx dammah
CTAGTTTGCATTCCCACCAACAGTGTAGGAGGGTTCCCTTCTCTCCACACCCTCTCCAGCATTTATTGCTTGCAGATTTTTGGATCGCAGACATTCTGACTGTTGTGAAGTGATACCTCATTGTGGTTTTGATTTGCATTTCTCTAATAATGAGTGATGTTGAGCATCTTTTCATGTGTTTGTTAGCCATCCGTATGTCTTCTTTGGAGAAATGTCTATTTAGTTCTTTGACCCATTTTTTGATTGGGTCGTTTATTTTTCTGGAATTGAGCTGCAGGAGTTGCTTGTATATTTTTGAGATTAGGTGATATTGTTCACAGAACTAGAACAAATAATTTCAAGATTTGTATGGAAATACAAAAAACCACGAATAGCCAAAGCAATCTTGAGAAAGAAGAATGGAACTGGAGGAATCAACTTGCCTGACTTCAGGCTCTACTACAAAGCCACAGTCATCAAGACAGTATGGTATTGGCACAAAGACAGAAATATAGATCAATGGAACAAAATAGAAAGCCCAGAGATAAATCCACACACATATGGACACCTTATTTTTGACAAAGGAGGCAAGAATATACAATGGAGTAAAGACAATCTCTTTAACAAGTGGTGCTGGGAAAACTGGTCAACCACTTGTAAAAGAATGAAACTAGATCACTTTCTAACACCACACACAAAGATAAACTCAAAATGGATTAAAGATCTAAATGTAAGACCAGAAACTGTAAAACTCCTAGAAAAGAACATAGGCAAAACACTCTCTGACATAAACCACAGCAGGATCCTCTATGATCCACCTCCCAGAATTCTGGAAATAAAAGCAAAAATAAGCAAGTGGGACCTAATTAAAATTAAAAGCTTCTGCACAACAAAGGAAAATATAAGCAAAGTGAAAAGACAGCCTTCCGAATGGGAGAAAATAATAGCAAATGAAGCAACTGACAAACAACTAATCTCAAAAATATACAAGCAACTCCTGCTCATTTTAAAATTGTATTCTTATTAAGTTTTAAGAATTCCTTTTATATTTTGATAATAGTCATTTATCAGATAGGTCTTTTGTAAATATTTTCTCCAAAGCTGTAGCTTATCTTATTGTTTTCCACAGGACAGATTCAAAAATATGTTCAAAATCCAAAAACACCTCATACCCAAATGAATCTGAGCCAATGAAATATATAAAATTCTAACAGTTCTTAGAGATCATTCTACTTTGAAATCTTAGAGATGAAACTATTTTTAGTGGAGCTGACACTAAGCAAAAATTTGAGAAGATTTTGGATGATAATCCAAGAATTCTGGCATCTCTTTGGCAATCATATACCCTAAATGCTTCTCAAGTTCCATTGTTATATTTTCTGACATCACCAGCACTTGACTTTCAAATAATAGGAATTTCAGTTTATCTTGTATATATAAATTGCTGTCACAAAATATTAGCTTAATAGGGAGCAGAATAATGACTTAAATAAGCAGATGAACTTTTTTTCCTTTTAATTTCAACTTTAAAGCCAAGAATTTTAGAGTAACATCAATTAGAAACTCTAAAAGGAGAATATAAATCTAGATTGATATATGCTTATTTGGAAACATATATGACCTTTATGAATTATTGCCTTTGTTAGCTCTTTCCTCTATAGGAAACATATTTTAAATATGCTATGAGTACATTGATATTTAAATATGCTATGAGTACATTTCCCAATTTGGACTGGTTCCAAAGTGGAAGAGGAGTACATCAAGGCTGTATATTGTCACCATGCTTATTTAACTTATATACAGAGTACATCTTGCAAAATGCTGTGCTGGATAAAGCATAAGCTGGAATCAAGATTGTCAAGAGAAATATCAGTTACCTCAGATATGCAGAAGATCCCCTGGAGAGGAAATGGTAACCCACTCGAGTATTCTTGCTTGGAGAATCTCATGGACAGAGAAGCCTGGTAGGCTACAGTCCACTGGGTTGCAAATAGTCAGACACGACTCAGCGACTTCACTTCACTTCACTTCCCTGGTGGCTCAGTGGTAAAGAATCCACCTGCCAATGCAGGAGACACTGGTTCAATCCCTGAGTTGGGAAAGTCCTCTGGAAAAGAACCTACTGGAGTCAACCCACTCCAATATTCTTGCCTGGGAAATCTCATGGATAGAGGAGGCTGGCAGGCTACAAGTCATGGGGTCACATAAGAGATAGACATGACTTAGCAACTAAGAAACACCAAGGGCTCACCAGGATTGTTCTTCCTTGCAGTCTTTCTTATTAGATACCTGAACTGACTGTATTTTTCATGTGGCTCTTTTATACAGCTGGAAATTTTTGCTGGTTATTGTCTGGGGGATAAGCTGGAATTGTTGACTGAAACAAATACATGTGAATCACAGGGCACTTGTATTTTGTTCTAATTTTCACCAGAGCAAACAGAGATAATCAAGTAACTCAGCAGCTTTTTCTGATTCAGCTTTGGCAGACAAAACATCATATTTGCTGTATTGTGGGGAGGGAGGTGGGAGGGGGTTTCAGGATTGGGAACTCATGTACACCCGTGGCGGATTCATGTTGATGTATGGCAAAACCAATACAGTGTTGTAAAGTAAAATAAAGTCAAAAAAATAAAAAAAGTCATGACACGGCCCCCCCCCCCAAAAAAAGGTCAAGAATAAATATAGACTATACTTCTCAGTACAGGGAGTGTCACAGAATTTATAGATTTGTTTTAAATTGTCACAATTCCCTACTGATGTTGAGAAAATTGTAGAAAGAAGTATAATAAATTAAATGGGGAATCTAGTATTTAAACCCAGTCCATTCCAGCTCCAGAGACATTATGTGTAACCACTCTTCCGTGGAGCCACACTTGAGACAGAATTGACATGGTCTGTGTAAGCATTATCTGCTGTAATATATCAGATCACTTTATTTAAACTCATGTCAATTTTTTTTATGATTCTTTTGGAGAATATAGCAAAAGATGAAACATTAAAATTCATTTAGCCCAACTCAGGGATACTGTATTTCATGGGCCAAATCTGGCCAATAATCCATTACTGTAAAAAAGAATTTTATCAGAACAAAACCTCACCTATTTGTTTACATATTGTCTATGGCTGCTTTTTTGTTTCAATGGCAGAGTCCAGTGGTCCACATATGGATCATTTGTTCCCCAAATTCTACAATAGCTATTATCTGACTTTTAAGAAAATATTTTCCAAATCCTATTTAAAGGATCAGAGATTAAAGGTTAAGGTAAGAGAGAAAACAAGCATTGTGATAAGAAAGGTTAAATAGCTAGCCCATTATTACTAAATCAATCAGTGTAGAGATTAGTACTAGTATCAGGTAATGTCTCTAAAGGGAACATTCATTTTCATTTTATATCTGTATTTTATTCTAGGGATAGCTACATTCAATTATATAATGAGTCATAGTATTAAAGACATAAGAATGCCAACAGCATCATGCTGTAGTGGAAAGAACATAAATTTGAAATTAGAGCAGAAAGAAGTCTTCCATTTATGCTTATCAATAGTTTATACTGTCAGATCTCTGATTTGTCAAATAGGATTTTTGAATTTTAATTAATTACTACATATAAAGTATATTCAACCTCACTTGTCACTGTTGTGAAAAGAATGCTTTATGTGTTGACTTAGAACAAGGTATACTAGTCTGATACTTATAAATTATGAGGAAGAAACCAGGATAAGCTAAGACAAAACCTAGACCTGTAAAACCGAGAATTGAAAGTTAGGTTAGTCCCCAGGAAAGAATATTATTCAGAGAAACTTAGGAAATTATTTATTTATGTGTTATGTGGTAATTTGTCAATAGGCAGAAAAGAAAGTTGTATTTAGAACCCCTATTATTACAGATGGCAGGAAAATGAACAGTAACCAAAATGAAAGAGTTCAGCTCATATTAATCTGAAATTTTTGAGCCCATCTTTGAGGTTATTGAATAGGTGCTTTGATGACAGTTAAGGCAAGAAGAACATTAGAATTATCTCATTTAGCTCTTTCCATAAATCTTTGACAATGATACAATTTTCCTTATTTTTCACTTGAGGAATTGAGGCTAATGAAATTTAAATGGTATATCCAAGATCCAAGAATTACCAAGAAGCAGAATCAAAACTTGAATCAAACACTTTGTGATATAAAACATGTATACCATAGAACTGACCATCACTAAAGGAGAAAAGAGAAATTTGGTTATTTGAAATGAGGTTTCTCAGAAATATTATCATGTTTTCATGTGTATTAGTCTTACATGCTAATACAAATAAAGACAATAATAACAACAACAATGATAAAAACCTCCTCAAAATATACTGTTTATCTTCCAATGTAGGTGTTAAATCTTCCCATGTAATACTATCATTAAGCCTTTTTTCTCCCCTAATCAATCTTGCCAAGCACCTGGAAACCAATAAGGAATTCTGACTTTCATCTCCATGACAGGCAAAAAGATAAAACTATTAAGAGAAATGGAATGCTCTGCCACTTCCTAGTCTTGTGCTTGTAGTAGGTTACTTAAGCTGACCTAAAATATATTTATCTCATATTGTTGTTGGGAGGATTAAGTCAGACAATGTACACAAACTTGCTAACATATAATTATCAAATAGAAACTTAGGGAATTCAAACGTTTGTGCTATCCATATTATTGCCTTCTGGCACCTCAGTAAAGAGATGTAACTTTGGGCAACTTCAAAGATGTTTTAGAACAAGGTTTTAGCAGTAGATATGAGAAGAAGTCGAGGGTAAGTCTCCAGGGTCCGGAATAAGGGACTCCAGGCCCTTTAAATTAAGAAGAGCTTAAGGAGATATGGTGAGTAAATGTAATATGAATTCTGGAATTGAAAAGGGGCATTAGGCAAAATCGAAGAGACTTTGAACCCAGTATGGGCTTTAGTTAATAATGTATCAATATTTATTCATTAACCATAAAACAATATATAATACAAATGTAAGATATTAATAATAGTGACTTATGCTTTTAATAATAGGATTGATGCTTTTTGAACTGTGGTGTTGGAGAAGACTCTTGAGAGTCCCTTGGACTGCAAGTAGATCAAACCAGTCAATCCTAAAGGAAATCAGTTCTGAATATTAGAAGGACTGATATCGAAGCTGAGACTCCAATACTTTGGCCACCTGATGCAAAGAACTGACTCATTGGGAAAGACCCTAATGCTGGGAAAGACTGAATGCAGCAGAAGGGGATGACAGGATGAGATGGTTGGATGGATTCACTGACTCAACAGACATGAGTTTGAGTAAGTTTTAGGAGTTGGTGATGGACAACAGGGAAGCCTGGCGTGCTGTGATTCATGGGGTCACAAAGAGTTGGACACGATCTGGTGAGTGAACTGAACTGAATAATAGGGACACCAGGGTACAGGATAAATGGAAACTTCATGTTGTACCTTTGTAATTTTCTCTATGTATTAAATGGAATTTAGAAAGATGGTAACAATAACCCTGTATGTGAGACAGCAAAAGAGACACAGATGTATAGAACAGTCTTTTGGACTCTGGGAGAGGGAGATGGTGGATGATTTGGGAGAATGGCATTGAAACATGTATCATATCATATATATGAAACGAATCGCCAGTCCAGGTTTGATGGATGATACTGGAAGCTTGGGGCTGGTGCACTGAGACGACCCAGAGGGATGGTATGGGGAGGGAGGAGGGAGGGGGGTTCAGGATGGGGAACAAGTGTATACCTGTGGCAGATTCATGTTGATGTATGGCAAAACCAATACAATATTGTAAAGTAATTAGCCTCCAATTAAAATAAATAAATTTATATTAAAAATAAAGCATATACATTTATATTTGTATAGAAGTAGTTGATTTAAAGTACAGTGACTGAATATTTTTATAAATAATACTCTATCAAATTTTGTTACAAAGTAATGACTAAGTTCACTGTGCTGTACAGTATGACATTATTTCTCTTCTCTTTTATACTTAGTGACTTGTATAACTAAGTCCCATATTTCTGCCTTGCTACTGGCACCTTCCCTCTCCTCACTGGTAAACACTACTTTGTTTTCTGCATAGGTGAATCTCTGTTTTGCTATACACATTGGTATGTTTTATTTTTTATATTCCACATAAAGTAATGACATAGACTATTCTGCCTTTCTCTGTCTGACTTATTTCACTAAGAATAATATTCTCTAGGTCCATCCACATTGCTGCAAATGGTGGAATTTTATTCATTCTTTATGACTAACATTCTGTTGTAGGTATGAGCCATATCTTCTTTATCTATTCATCTGTTGATAGACATTTGCTTCCATCTTGGCTATTGTAAATAGTGCTGCTATGAACATTGGGAGCTATGTATCTTTCCTAATTAATGTTTTACGTTTTCTGTATATATACCCAGGAATGAATATATCATATAATAGTTCTATCTTTAGTTCTTCGAGGGAACCTCATACTGTTTTCCACAGTGACAACATCAATGTACATTCCAACTAAGAGTGCACAAAGGCTTCCTTTTCTCCACATCTTTATCTGCATTAGCTATAGTTAGTTATATTAGTTATAGTTATTAGACTTCTTGATGATAGCCATTCTGACTGATGTGAGATGTTATCTCATTGTGGTTTTGATTTGCACACCTCTAATAAATAATGGGGTTGAGAATCTTTTCATGTGTCTGTTTGCCATCTTTTTTCTTCTTTGAAAAAAGGAATATTCAGGTCTTCTGCTCATTTTTTAAACAAATTTATTGCTTTTTTAATATGTAGAATTTTGTGAGCTGTTTATAAATTTTGAATATTATCATCTTATCATCTGTGATATCATTTGCAAATATTTTCCACCAGTCAGTAGATTGTCTTTTCATTTTATTGTTTGCTGTGCCAAAATTTTTATATTTAACTAGGTTCCATTGTTTATTTTTACTTTTATTTATTTTGCCTTAGGAAACATCTAAAAATATTGCTATGATATATGTTAAAGAGTATTCTATTTATTTATTTTTTCTTCTTGGAATTCTATGGTTTCAGGTCTCATAGTTAGGTCTTTGATTTTAAGTCTATTTTTACATATGGTGTGAGGTAATGTTCTAATCTCTTTCTTTTGCATGTAGTTGTTATTCCAGCCAGTCACCTTATGTGTTTTGATTGGAATAGTTAGTCCATTGGCATTTAAAATTGTTATTGATAGGTTTATGGCTATCACCATTTTATTACTTGTTTTCTGATTGTTTTATAAATTCTTTTCTATTTCTTTCCTTGTCAATTGAAGATTTTCTTTAGTAAAATACCTATGTTCATTTCGTTTTAGTTTCTCTCTATATATTGTATATAGATGATTTGTGGTTCATATGGTGTTTATATACTGGTGTGCATGCATGCTAAATTGCTTCAGTTATGTCTGACTCTGTGCAACCCTATGGACTTCAGCCATCCAGGGTTCTCTGTCCATGGTATTTTCCAGGCAAGAATACTGCAGTGGGTTGCCATGCCCTCCTGCAGGGGATCTTCCCGACTCAGGGGCTGAACCCACATCTCTTATGTCTCTTGCACTGACAGGCAGGTTCTTTACCTTTAATGCCACCTGGGAAGCCCTCATATACATGGGCTTATAACAATTTATTTCTACTTGTTTTAAACAGTCATTTAAGTTCAAACACATTCTAAAACACCTACATTTTTGCTCCCTTTTCCCTCATTTTTGTTTCTATTGTCATGTTTTACATGACAATATAAATATATATATATATATATAAAGCGTATACATTTATATTTGTATAGAAGTAGTTGATTTAAAGTACAGTGACTGAACATTTTTATAAATTATACTCTTATCAAATTTTATACTCTATCAAATATATATATATTATATTGCCTTTCCTAGTGGGCTTTTCCCCTTTCCTATATATTCTTTTCTATTTAGAGCAGACCTCTTAACATTTCTTTAGTGTAAATTTAGTATTAATGAACTGTTTTTGTTCTTGGTTGTCTGAAAGGTTTTTATCTTTCCTTTGATACTAAATGAGAATTTTTCTGGGTAGTATCTTAAGTTTCAGGTTTACCCCCTTTTGGCACTTTGAATATATCATGCCACTCACTTATGGTCTGCAAGTTTTCTGCAGAGAAATCAGCTCATAGCATTATGGGGATTACCTTATAAAGATTACTCTTTGTTTTGATATTTCTGCCTTTAGAATTCTTCTTTTATCTTTAGCTGTTACTATTTTAATTATGATATGTCTTTGTGCCAGTCATTCTTTTTCTTTTCATCTTGATTGGAACCCCCCCACCCCACCATGCTTTCTGTAGCTGAATATCTGTTTCTTTTTTCAGGTTTGGGAAATTTTCAGCTATAATTTCCTCATATGCATTTTTGATCCCTTTCTTTCTCTCTTCTCTTTCTTTCTCAAGAATTCCAATAATGCAAATATATGTAAGCTCAATTTTATCTCATAAATCTCATAAACTTTTTTCATATTTTGATAGTCCAGATGTTTATTAAATGACATTTTATCATCAAGCAATTAGTAATAATCTTTCTTTCTTTTCTTCCTTCCTTTGACAGATATTTAGTAAGCATCTATTACATACCAGTTATAATTTTATGTGCTGGAATAGATAATAAGCAAGTTAAAGAAAAAATAAGCATAAATCATTTTCAAACAATGATGAAGGAAATAAAACAGGTGATGTGATAAAGAATGTCTAGGTGGGGTGGGCTACCTTAACTCCAATGATCAGGGAAGTTGTCCCTGAAGAGTTTCAGAAAGCTCAGAAGCAAGAGAGAGGCAAGAGTTTTCACCAGATAAGTTGCAAAATGAATCATAAAAGTCCTAAGATGGTGTATTAGTCTCCTATAGCAGTTGTAAAAGACTACCACAAACTAAAAATTGTTTTATTTTAGCTGTTCTGATTTGGTGATTTCCATTATTCTATCTTCCAGATCATTTATGTGTTCTTCTGTATCACTTAGTAAGTTACTCATTCATTCCTGGTAGTGTCTGTTTTTTTATTTCAGTTATTGAGTTGTTTACTTTTTAGATTTGCATCTTTTTCTTATTTTCAAATCCTTGTTACATTTTTACTATGTTCATCTCTTCTTTTACCTAATTCAGTTAACATTCTTATTACCAATGTTTTGAGTTCTTTATAAGGTAAATTGCTTCTTTCTATTTCATTATTTTTTCAGAGGTTTTCTCTGGCTACTTCAATGAGACCAGTTTCTCTACACTTTCATTTTGCTTAACTTTCTCTCCTTCTATTAATTTAGATGAAACAGTTACCTATTGTAATCTTGAAGTAGTGTTCTTATGTGGGAGCATCTGTATACAGACTATGCATGGCCAGTGTATTTGGTCACTCTCAGACTGGGTTTGATGTGAAGTCATAGATTTCCCCTTGTTATGGCAGCTATCACTTTGGTAATATTTGGGGCTGGAGATGGAGATGCTAGAGCAAGGGCTGGGTGTAAGGCATGACTTCCTTTCTGTTCAGTTTCTGTCATCACCCTCATGGGGTAGGGTCTGATTTCAAGTTACTGGATCAGAAGTTCTGAGAACGGGCCCTGAGTTGGCTCTGTTCCTTTCAAGTGTGTACTTCCAACATAGAAATTCTTGTCTCAGCAGGGGATAGTGCTGAAATAAGGAATGCCTATGCGTGTTTGTTTGTTTGTTTTCAGTAGCAGAGATCCAAGGTGTCTTCAATGCACTGCTTGTACAAGTGTCTACAATTGCTTGTCTTGATCTGAACAGATGCAAACTCAGGTGACAGTCCCCTTTGTCTTTCACAGCTGATCACTGCCCCCAGCCTCCACTGTCCCCCCAACCCCTCTATAGAGCCTCACTATTGTGCAAGGGAGCCCATCTAATAAAGCAGCCACTGTCAGAATTCTGGGCTCTTTCTGAGGGACTTTTGAGTAGGTGCCAACAATGGTCACCAACCTACCCATGATCCACCCCAGAACTAGGTTGCCTTAGTGTTCCAGGGCCAAGTTTTCTCTCTGATCACAGCATTCCTAGATCCCATGCCACACTGCAAAGTGCAGTAAATAGGGATGAAGTGTTTGCTCTGCTCAGGTTGTGGTGCATATCAAGGCAGATGTGGGGAACCTGAAAGCCATTAGAGCAGTCTCCGAACTGAGCCCTTCACCTTTCCTTAGGTGCAATCCCGAAAGAATGTGCTCCTCATAAGTGGAGGGCTGGCTTAACATAGCCCTCCTGTTAGTTTCAGTGCTCCTCCAGATAGCCAAAGGACATCATCTCCCATGGCGGTGGGGGATGGTGGATGTAGGACATGGGGACTGGGCCTCCCTGTCTGTGACTTTTGATACTCATTCCAGGCAGGTTTCTCTCTTTCCCTTTGAGTTCCTTCTGAGAGTCTCAGGTCCCAATCCGATTGTTATTCTTTCTTACATGTTCATCTTTCTTACAGTCTTTCTACCAGTTTCCATTCAGTTTTCAGTGAGAACTGTTCCACGTGTATATGTAATATTTTTTTTTCTTTTTAAACTTTATTTTTTTTAGTTGAATGAAATTACTTTATAGGATTTTGTTGTTTTCTATCAAACCACAGCATGAATCAGCCATAGGTATACATGTGTGCCCTCGTTCTTGAACCTCCCTCCTGCTTCCTTCCCCATTCCGCCCCTCTAGGTTGATACATAGCCCCTGTTTGAGTTTTCTGAGACATACAGAAAATTCCGTTTGGCCACCTAATTTACATATGGTCATGTAAGTTTCCATGTTGCTCTCTCCATATATCTCACCCTCTCCTCCCCTCTTCCAAGTCCATAAGTCTGTTCTCTATGTCTGTTTCTCCATTTCAGACCTGAAAATAAATTCTTTAGCACCATCTTTCTAGATTCCATATATATGCGTTAGTACATGAGCAGGGTCTTTTCAAATGAGTCAGTTCTTCACATCAGGTAGCCAAAGTATTGGAATTTCAGCTACAGCATCAGTCATTTCAATGAATATTCAAGACTGATTTCCTTTAGGATGGACTGGTTGGATCTCCTTGGAATCCAAGCGACTCTCAACACTCTTCTCTAACACCACAGTTCAAAAGCATCAATTCTATTATTAAAAGCATCAGTCCCTATTATTAATATCTTATGTTTTCTATTGCATATTATTTTATGATTAATGAATAAATATTGATACATTATTATTAACTAAAGCCCATACTGGGTTCAAAGTCACTTCAATTTTGCCTAATGCCCTTTTTCATTTCCAGGATTCACATTACATTTACTCATCATATCTCCTTAAGCTCTTCTTAACTTAAAGGGCCTGGAGCCCCTGATTCTGGACTTTGGAGACTTACCCTCAACTTCTTCTCATATCTACTGCTAAGACCTTCTTCTAAAACATCTTTGAAGTTGTGCAAATTGCCTCTATCTCTTTACTGAGTTGCCAGAAAGCAATAATACAGATAGCACAGCGGTGTGAATTCCCTAAGTTTCTATTTGATAACTCTATGCTAACAAGTTTGTATACATTGTCTTGCTTAATCCTCCAAACAACAATATGAAATAAATATATTTTAGGTCAGCTTAAGTAACCTACTACAAGCACAAGTCTAGAAAGTGTTAGAACAAGCCATTTCTCTTAATAGTTGTATCTTTTTGCCTATCATGGAGTTTCAAATCAGAATCCTTTATTGGTTTAGAGGTGGTTGGCAAGACCAAGGGGAAAAAAGGCTTAATGATAGTATTACATTGGAAGAGTAACTGCTGTATTTTGGGGTAGAGATATTTTTATTATTGTTGTTATTGTTTTCTATTTGTATTAGCCTATAAGACAAACACACATGAAAAAATAATGCCTAGCTCTTCTCTAAATGATAGAATTAACTTGTTAAGTCATCTGGTCTTAGGCTTTTGTTTTTTGGGAGGTTTTTCATCACAGTTTCAATTTCAGTGCTTATAATTGGATTGGTCATAATTTTTCTTTTTCCTGGTTAAGTCTTGGAAGATTGATCTTTTCTAAGAATCTGTCCATTTCTTCCAGGTTATCCAGTTTATTGCCATATAGTTGTTCCTAATAGTCTCTCATAATCCTTCGTATTTCTGCATTGCCCATTGTAACCTCTCCTTTTCATTTCTAATTTTGTTGATTTAAGTCTTCTCTCTTTTTTTCTTGAGTCTGACTAAAAGTTTGTCAATTTTGTTTATCTTCTCAAGGAACCAGCTTTTAATTTTATTCATCTTTCCTATTGTTTCTTTCATTTCTTTTTTTAAAATATAAATTTATTTATTTTAATTGGAGGTAATTACTTTACAATATTGTATTGGTTTTGCCATATATCAACATGAATCTGCCACAGGTATATATGTGTTCCCCATCCTGAACCCCCCTCCCTCCTCCCTCCCCATACCATCCCTCTGGGTCGTCTCAGTGCACCAGCCCCAAGCATCCAGTATCATGCATTGAACCTGGACTGGAGATTCATTTCATATATGATATTATATATGTTTCAATGATATTCTCCCAAGTCATCCAACCCTTTCCCTCTCCCACAGAATCCAAAAGACTTTTCTATACATCTGTGTCTCTTTTGCTGTCTTTCACTTCTTTTTCCTTTATTTCTGCTCTGATTTTTATGATTTCTTTCCTTCTGCTATTTTAGGAGTTTTTCTTTGTTCTTCTTTTCGAGTTGTTTTAGGTGTAAAATTAGGTTGTCTATCCAATGCTTTTCTTGTTTCTTGACATAGGATTGTATTGCTATAAACTTCCCTCTTATAACTGCTTTTGCTGCATCCCATAGGTTTTGAGTTGTCATATTTTCATTGTCATTTATTTATAGGCTTTTTTGATTTCCCATTTGATTTCTTCAGTAACCTGTTTCTTATTTAGAAGCATATTGCTTAATCTCCATTTTTTTTTTACAGTTTTTCTCTTGTGATTAATATCTCGTCACATAGTGTTGTGGTCAGTGTACACCTGTGGAGGATTCATGTTGATGTATGGCAAAATCAATAAAATATTGTAAAGTAAAGGAAAAAAAAAAGGAAAGGTGCTTAATTTGACTTCAGTTGTCTTAAATTTACTGAGATTTGATTTGTGACTCAAGATGTGGTCTACCCTGGAGAATATTCCATGTGCACTTGATAAGAAGATTTATTCTTCTGCTTCTGGATGGAATTCCCTGAAGATATCAATGTGATCCATCTCATCAAACGTACCATTTGAGACTTGTGTTTCCTTATTAATTTTCTGTTGGATGATCTGTCCATTGGTGTGAGTGGGGTGTTAAAGTCTCCTACTATTACTGTGTTATTGTCAATTTCTCCTTTTATGTCTGTTAGTATTTGTCTTGTGAATTGAGGTGCTCCTATGTTGGGTTCATAGATATTTACAATTTCCATGTCTTCCTCTTGGATTTATCACTTGATCATTATGTAGTGTCCTTCCTTATCTCTTGTAATATTTATTTTGAGGTCTACATTGTCTGATAGGTGGATTGCTGCTCTAGCTTTCTTTTACTTCACATTTACATGGAATATATTTTTCCATCCTCTCACTTTCAGTCTATATGTATCTTTAGGTCTGAAGTGGGTTTCTTGTAGACAGCATATATATGGGTTTTGCTTCATGATCCATTCAATCAGTTTGTGTCTTTTGGTTGGAACATTTAATCCATTTACATTTAATTATTGATATATATGTTCTTATTGCCATTTTCTTAATTGTTTGGGTTTGTTTTTGTGGATCTTTTCCTTCTCTTATATTTCCTGACTGTATAAGTCCCTTTAACATTCATTGTGATGCTGGTTTGGTGGTACTGAATTCTTTTAACTTTTGCTTGTCTGAAAAGCTTTTGATTTCTCCATCAATTTTGAGTGAGATCCTTGCTGGGTAGAGAAATCTTGCTTGTAGATTTTTCCCTTTAAGTACTTTAAATATGTTCTGCTATCCCCTTCTGGCCTGCAGAGTTTCTGCTGAAAGATCAGCTGTTAAACATACAGTGTTTCCAGTGTGTGTTACTTGTTGCTTTTCCCTTGAGGTTTTTAATATTCTTTCTTTGTGTTTAATCTTTGTAAGATCGATTAGTATGGGTCTTGGCATGTTTCTCCTTGCATTTATCCTGTATGAGACTGTTTGCACCTCTTGGACTTGATTGACTATTTCCTTTTCCATGTTGGGGAAAATTTCAACTTTGATCTCTTCAAAAATTTTCTCATACTCTTTCTTTTCCTCTTCTTCTGGGACCCCTATAATTTGAATGTTGTTGCATTTAATATTGTCCCAGTGGCCTCTGAGACTATTCTTAGCTCTTTTCATTCTTTTTACTTTATTCTGCTCTTCAGCAGTTATTTCCACTATTTTATCTTCCAGCTCACTGATCTATTCTTCTGCTTCAAATATTCTGGTATTGATTTATTCTATGGTATTATTAATTTCAGTAATTGTGTTGTTTGTCTCTGTATGTTTATTCTTTAATTCTTCTAGGTCTTTGTTAATTGATTCTTGCATTTTCTCCATTCTATTTTAAAGATTTTTGATGATCTTTACTATTATTTTTCTGAAAATTTTTCAGGCACTTTGCCTATTTCCTCTTCATTTATCTGGACTTCTGTATTTCTAGTTTGTTCCTTAATGTGGGCAGTGTTTCTCTGCCTTTTCATTATTTTTAGAAGTTTATTTTGTTTGAGATATCCTTTTCCCAAGCTTCAAGGTTGAAGTCTTTCTTCCTTTTGGTTTCTGCCCTCCTAAGGTTGGTCCAGAGGTTTACGTAATCTTTGTATAGAGTGAGATATGTGCAGTTTTTTTTTTTTTTTCTTTTTCCTTCTGATGTGCAGGGTTGAGTGAGCTGCTAATTCTGTATGCTGATGATAGGTTTGTATTTTTGTCTTGTTTGTTGTTTGGATGAGGCATCCTGCACAGGGGGCTACCGGTAGTTGGATGATGCTGGGTCTCTTTTTCAAATGGTTTCCTTTGTGGGAATTCTCACTGTTTGATACTCCCTAGGGCTAGAAGTTCTCTGGTAGTCTAGGGTCTTGGAGCCAGTGCTCCTGCTCCAAAGTCTCAGGGCTTGATCTCTGGCCAAGAACAGAGATTCCACAGGTGGCTTGCTATGGCATTAAATAAGATTAAAACAAATACCTAGAAGTGAGTAACCAAAGATGAACCCTAGTCAAGTAGCAATTACAAAATCAGGCAAATAATAATTAAAATAATGGAATATATACACACATATATATACACTCACAAGCAAAATCAAAAGAGTCCAACAAAAAAAAGTACAATATATTGACCCAGTGAACAAAGGAAACCAGAAGTTAAGAACAAAACTAACCAAAGCACAAACTGGAAAACAAAGCTAAAGCAAGGTGCCAATTGGGGAATAAAGCAATGAAACCAAAACTAACAAATATGCTGAGAAAAAGATTGAAAAGAAAGAAATAATAGAAATGCAAAGTTCAATAGAGGTAGATAAAGAAGATTTATATATATTAAAGATTAACTGCAAGGGGAAAATAATAGTAGGAAAAGCAAAGGAATAAATGTAGAAAAAAATAATAGGTTAAAAAATTAAAAATTAAAAAAAAAAGAGAGACAAAAAGGAAAAATTAAAAAAAAAAAAAAAGGAAAGGAAACTCCATAGAACTGCCAAAAGCCAATATAGAGGCAGATGTTTATAAGAGCAATAAAAAGTGTGATAGAAAAAAAATTAAAACCTTAATTAGATTTCATGCTGCTGCTGCTGCTGCTAAGTCGCTTCAGTCGTGTCCGACTCTGTTCGACCCCAGAGATGACAGCCCAGTGCTAGTAAAATCAGCAACTAGAATGGGGTAGGGGGGATGAAAGAAAAAAAAGAAAAGAAAAGAAAAAAATCCATCTGTGTCTCTTTTGCTGTCTCGCATACAGATGGGTTTTTTTCTTTTCTTTTTTTCTTTCATCCCCCCACCCCATTCTAGTTGTTGATTTTATTAGCATTATGAAATCTAATTAAGGTTTTGAGTAGCGAGACGGAGACGGTGGGATGATTTGGGAGAATGGCATTGAAACATGTATAATATCATATAAGAAACGAATTGCCAGTTCAGGTTTGATGCAGGATACAGGATGCTTGGGGCTGGTGCACTAGGATGACCCGGAGGGATGGTATAGGGAGGGGGGAGGGAGGGGGTTCAGGATGGGGAGCACGTGTACACCCGTGGTGGATTCATGTTGATATATGGCAAAACCAATACAATATTGTAAAGTAATTAGCTTCCAATTAAAATAAATAAATTAAAAAAGAAAAAAATCCAAAAGAAATTACAGAAAAAGTCAAAATATAAGTAAGCCAGAAAGAAAAACACCAATACAGTATACTAACACATATATATGGAATTTAGAAAGATGGTAATGATAACCCTGTATGTGAGACAGCAAAAGAGACACAGATGTATAGAACAGTCTTTTAGACTCTGTGGTAGAGGGAGAGGGTAGGATGATTTGGGAGAATGGCATTGAAACATGTATAATATCATATATGAAATGAATCTCCAGTCCAGGTTTGATGCATGATACTGGATGCTTGGGGCTGGTGCACTGAGATGACCCAGAGGGATGGTATGGGGAGGGAGGAGGGAGAGGGGTTCAGGATGGGGAACACGTGTATACCTGTGGTGGATTCATGTTGATGTATGGCAAAACCAACACAATATTGTAAAGTAATTAACCTCCAATTAAAATAAATAAATTTATATTTTCAAAAAAGAAAAAGAAAAAGAATAATAAATATTTTTATTTAGTATCTGCTATCAGTATCCTTTCCCTTGCTGGGAGTCAAAGTCCACCTCACCTCCCTAGGATGGCCTCCAACACTGTGCTGAACTCTGGACCTGCTGTGGGAGCAGCTCAGACTGTAACCTAGTCTTACTCCTGTGTGTTCTTGCCTCCAATGTCCACTGCTATCAGAATAGTGCATTTTCTTTTGTGGGAGCTCCTTTTATATATTCCGTAGACACACAGTCTGCTAAGTTGATTGTGTGAATTTAATTATCAGCTTCTAAAGCTGGTGGGAAGGTTTTGGGTCTTTCTGAGACACACTGTCCCTGGGTTTCAATTGTGCTTTTATTTCCACCTCTGCAAGTCGGCTGTCCACTGGGGTTTGCTGCTGAGGCTGCCATGGAGAACTTGGGTTTGCCCCAGTGAGGGCCAGGTGAGATGTAGGGTAGCTCCTTAGGTCATATGAATTCTGGCAGCACCAGGTACTCAGGGAAGTTGGCAGCTAAGGCATCAAGAAATATAGTGCTCTAGAAGATGACACCACTCTTATGGCAGAAAGTGAAGAGGAACTAAAAAGCCTCTTGATGAAAGTGAAAGTGGAGAGTGAAAAAGTTGGCTTAAAGCTCAACATTCAGAAAACTCAGATCATGGCATCCGGTCCCACCACTTCATGGCAAATAGATGGGGAAACAGTGGAAACAGAGTCAGACTTTATTTTTGGGGGGCTCCAAAATTACTGCAGATGGTGACTGCAGCCATGAAATTAAAAGATGCTTACTCCTTGGAAGAAAAGTTATGACCAATCTAGATAGCATATTCAAAAGCAGAGACATTACTTTGCCGACTAAGGTCCATCTAGTCAAGGCTATGGTTTTTCCTGTGGTCATGTATGGATGTGAGAGTTGGACTGTGAAGAAGGCTTAGCGCTGAAGAATTGAAACTTTTGAACTCTGTGTTGGAGAAGACTCTTGAGAGTCCCTTGGACTGCAAGGAGATCCAACCAATCCATTCTGAAGGAGATCAGCCTTGGGATTTCTTTGGAAGGAATGATGCTAAACCTGAAAACTCCAGTACTTTGGCCACCTCATGCGAAGAGGTGACTCATTTGAAAAGACTCTGATGCTGGGAGGGATTGAGGGAAGGAGGAAAAGGGGACGACAGAGGATGAAATGGCTGGATGGCATTACTGACTTGATGGACTTGAGTCTGAGTGAACTCCAGGAGTTGGTGATGGACAGGGAGGTCTGGCGTGCTGCGATTCATGGGGTCACAAAGAGTCGGACACGACTGAGCGACTGAAATGAACTGAACTGAACTGAGAAGGGTATCACAACAGGCATTGGCCAACACATTCCAGTATTTTTGCCTGGAGAATCCCACTGACAGAGAAACCTGGCAAGCCACATTCCACAGAGTTGCAAAGAGTTGGACACGATCAAACTGACCCCTTGTACATAGATGCAAGATTTTTTTTTTTTTTCTGTGACAGCTCTGCCACAGTGAGTGTTAAGTGTGAAGTTAGTGCAGCTGCTTGGGTCTCAGGGACCCTGATGGTTCCAAGTGTGCAAGGATTAAGACTTCTTCAGCCACAGGAGTTATGGCCCTATCAGAGTCTTTTTTCAAGCCATAGCTGGCAATCAGAAGACCTCTGTAGCTCCACCCTTTCAGGCACTTAGTGGGCTCCCTTGCCAGGGGTCCTTCTCTGTTGTTTGTTGACTCAGCACCCCAGGTTGGGGTCCTACTCTGTAATTTGGTACATCAATCACTTCAAGGGGCACCCTAGGTGAGGTCCTACTCTGTTATTCCTGTGTTAGGCACCTGATGGGCCAGCCTTTTTTCTGTTCAGCTACCAGAGCTGGCATGTCTGGGGAGAGAGGTGCTATGGTGATGGCTCCACCCTCTACGTGTGACTCAGCAGTATCGCCTTGTTTCCATGGCTGCCTAGCTTTCCTCCACAGGCATCCCCCACCACGATCTCCTCCCTCATGTCCCCTCAGTACTTCTTCCATAGTCAACAGCAGCCCTCGCCCTGGGATTGCTCCACAATCCCTATGCTCCAACTCCTGGCTGCTGCTCCTTCTAGGAGACCTGGGTCCCTGTCCAGGGCATGTATGGCTGTGGCAACGACTGTCTGATTCTCATTCCATTTAGGCTGCCACAGATCAGCTGCTTCACTCTCAGCCTTAAATGTTTCTCCTCTGACCCACACAGTTGCCCTGATGTGGGGATTGGACCCCTGCTTCAGTTCCCCCACTTGCCAAGGGCGGGTTCAATCCTACTAACACTCCCGTTTTCCCCCCAATTCTTTCATCCTACAGAGCTTTGCATGGCTCTATATATTCTTTTCCAGTGCTTAAGTACTCCTGTCCACTCTCAGCTGGTGTTCTGCAAGCACGTTTGTGTCTGAGGGTGTATTCCTGATGCATCCACAGAGAGAGGTGTAATACATGTCCACCTACTGCTCTGTCATCTTTTTCCTGTTGCCCACATGTATACGTATTTTTAATGTGTTCATGGGAGGAAGTGAATTTCACATCCTTGTACCCCACCATCTCGATCTAATTGCCAATAAAGTTTATTTTTTTTTAAAAAAAGTTCTATTGGCTGTCTTTTGGATCTTTGCAGAGAAATCCACATAATCAAGTCATTGATTTTCTTCAAGTTTACTTACATTGAAGGTGACATATTTGGGGTTCTTATTTCTAATAAAGAATATTTAAAATTATATCTTGCAAATGCAGAAGCATAATAGTATCATAGAGGAAGCTTAGTACATAAATGAAATTATGGCAAGCATAATCATAAACAGACTTGGCCATTTGACCAAATTTCTGAGATATACAAAACCACACATTTGGATAGACTTTTATCCATAGAGAGTTATCTCCTTCTGTTTAATTCATTATAGAATATAGATGATATATTATTAATTCATGCATATAATATTCATATAAAATAGAGTCTACTAGCTATTGCATGTCATTTATTATTTGCAATGTCTCAAATAAAATGTAGTGATGTTCAGTTTTCTTTTTTGAAGTGCCATAGGGAAGAACATTATAATGAAAGTATTCCTCATTTTGCAAAATCTATTTCTGATTTTATTCATATTTTGCTAGTGATCTAAGTTATGAAAGGCAATTTGAATTGTCAATCTCTGCCTGGGAATTTTGCTTAGAATCATATGGCATATACAGGTTTAGTTTCAAAGGAGAGTTTTCTCTTTCAAATGTTATAAATATTAAAACTTTACCAAAGGAATTCAAATTGTCAGAAAAAAATATGACAGTATTCTTTCAATTACAAATATATATATGCCTTTCAAAGATACTGGTTATTTTCATTGGAATTGAAATAACTTTTCATTACTTTTTTTATAATAAAAGCAATTTCATGCATTGCTTTCTACTGAGAGAATGAACCGAAAATGAGCCCTTTAAAAACCTGTCTTGATAATTAAGCATGCAAACAGGCATACATAATTATTTAACAGGCTATTTCATGTGCCAGAAAGTAGACTATTTCAAAATAAATGAAGGGAAATTCTTGAAAATATTAGTATCCACAGGGCATGCATATACATATATGTATTATTATTAAATAATAAATAACTATCCTCCTTATCCTTGAGCATTATATAGATTCAGATTTCACTTTATTTTTTTCCTTACATTTACAATGCTATTACTTTTGAAATTTAGGTTTTTATTGGTAATCTTTAATTGTGTTTCTTTCTTAGTTTAAGTACTGCAGAGGAGCATTCAGGGGGAAGGTCTCATTCAGCATATGAGTCTACATTGTTTAAACTTATTGGTGTGGTTTAGAATCACAGGACCAATTTCCAAGCATCAATCTTTTCTTCTGGGAAGTACTTTTCTCTTTCCACACTCTAATCACCCAGAAGGGAGTTGGTATATTTGTACAAACCACTTCAAGGAAAAGTAAGGTTGGTGACTAATGCCATGTGGGAGACCTGGGTTCGATCCCTGGGTTGGGAAGATCTCCTGAAGAAAGGAAAGGCTACCCACTCCAGTATTCTGGCCTGGAGGATTCCATGGACTGTAGTCCATGGGTTTGCAAAGAGTCAGATACGACAGAGACTTTCACTTTCACATTCTCTTATAAACCTCTACCTCTCATATTGCCTTTTCTTTACACTCCTTAATATGTTCATGAAAAAGCAGATTATTTTGAATCTGATTTATTTTTACAGTATACAAGAAAACCAAAGTCATTCAAGATTTAGCTAGACTAGTGATGTTAATTTTTAAAAATTAAAAAGTATTTCAAAGAAGTTTTAACATTTGTGTTTCCTTTTTTTTTTTTTTGCTTCTTATTTGTTGCTCATATATGACCCTTCTGTTTAACAGAAAATGAATCTTTTAAGTAAATTCAGAAAATACAATTTGAGACTTCAGTAAACTGGATTCAAGTGATGATTTGGTATATTTTGTGATTATAGGCTATTAGAAAAACAAATTGATACATTCATTAGCTCTGCCCCTTTGTTTTGATCCAATGAGAAAGCTATTTTTGGTATTACTTTTATTCCAAAGCTTCCAGGTGGTGTATGCACCTACTACTTTTATGTCAAGTATAGTTTATAAGATCTCCAGACCTTAACATTGGTACCTTCAGATATATATATATATATATATATATATATTGTATTTATGATTCCTCTTCCTCCAGATTTTCATAGCCCATATCAAGCAGCAGATGCTTGTGGAACGTACTCTGATTGGTGAACAGCATTTTAGAAGTGAAACAACTTTGAAATCATACAAAATAGTAATGAATTTAAATTTCAACTCTGCAGTTTATTAATTACATGTCTTGGGTCAATAACTCAAGATCCCTTAAAAATCTATAAATAGAAATATTCTACATGCTTCACTATTTGCTGTGAGGATTAAGCAAGAGGTAATGTGCAAAATACTGAGCATCATATTTAGCCCAAGCCATGAGTCACATAGCATCAGCCTCACCACCATGTGAACAATCAGATGTGACTTCTCTCTTCTTTCTCATTCTTTGTAAGCTCTGATTGTCAGTGTTGTTGCATATTCATCTTTAACCATTCTTCTTCAATTGATTTTGGAATTTAGCACTGAAGATGTCTGGGCTATCGTTTCTTTTCTTACATGGAACTATGTTAGTGATATAAATCAATTTTTGTAAAAGAAATACAAATTTCAGAATTTAATATTTATTTTATTTTTTATGAATTTATTAAGTTGATTTTATTTTAAAAATATACTGGCATAAAGTTGTTTATTATAATTTATCATTTTTTAAATAAAAACATCCATAGAAAGAGTACTTTTGCTTCTGATACAAATGTCTGTATTTCTCTTATTTTCTTCAAAAGTATTACTCAATTGTATTAGTGTTTTCATGGAGCAAACTTTATTTTTTACTTTCTCTATTGTGTATTTGTATTATATTTAAATTTTTTTACTGACTCCAATTTTGCATTTTATGTGAGCTTAGTTTTCTATTTTTAACTTTTTGATTTAAATAGTGAGATTATTGATTTTCAGCTTTTATTTCCTAATATAAGCTTTTAAGTATTTCCTAATATAAGCATATACATGTATAGACTTCAATTTTGGCCTCCTTTAGCTATGCTCAACACAGTTTTAATTGAATGTTTTGCATTCATTATAGGGGCTTTGCTGGTGGCTGATTGGTAAAGAATCCACCTGCCAGTGTAGGAGATGTGGATTCAATTCCAGCAGCCTACAGTCCATGGGATCGCTGAAAAATGGGATGCAATTTAGTGACTAAACACAACAACAACAACAGCATTCATTATCATACAGGGCAGAAACCTCTGCAGGAACCAGTACTGGGATAGGGAAGCCTCAACTGTAATTGATTAATCACTGGATGCTCAGTGTAGATAGTTCCAAAAATTAAGAAGCTTCACCAGGATGTAGTAATACAAGTTGTCCCATGCTTTTGAGTTTTACCACCAGGAGCTCTACTACCATCACACAGATTATATCAGAGAAAAATTCCCTCATGCTTCCAACAAAAGATGGGGGAAAGTCAACCTTTTGAAATATGCCAGAGCATTGTTTTCATCTTAACAAGATATGAATTCAGGAGAAACAACATAACCGGAGCTTAACCTACCTGAGGGAAAGTAAAAACAACTCCAGGACTCTCCAGCTATCCTATCCCATCTAAAACTAAGACCTTATTACAGGACACTATGTGCTTCCCCTCCCCCCACACCAATGCATTACTAAAGGCCTGCTTACTGCAGGTCTTAACCAGAATGTTATATTCAACTCTCTACAAAAACTACAAAGCATAATGAAAGGAAGAGTGAGGAGACTAAACAATCTTCAGAACCAGAGTCAAATACATCAGATATGTCGGACTTATCAGATTAGGAATTTTTTAAAAAGTAATGAATATGCTAAAGGCATTAATTCTAAAGTAGACAACATGGAAGAACAGGTAGTGTAAACATAAAAGTAGAAATTCTAATAAAGATTCAAAAATAAATGCTAGATCAAAAATGCTAACAACACAAATGAAGAATGCCTTTGATGGGCTCCTTAGCAGAGTGAACATGGCTGAAGAAACTGAGCTTGCGGATATGACAAGAGACACTTCCAAAACTAAAAAAAAAAAAAAAAAAAACAAAGAAAAAAATTCCACCAGAACAGTGTTCAAGATGTGCAACATACACATAATGGGAGAGCTAAAAGGAAAAGAACGGATAAGAAGCAATATATGAAGCAATGAAGACTGAGCAGTTTATTAAACTAATGCCAAAGACCAACCACAAATACAAATAGGTCAGAAACACCAAGCAGGCTAAGCACTAAAAATTATGCTAAATAATACTCTATTCAAAGTTTAGAAAAAGAAGCATAAAGAAAAGACCAAAGGGAGGAAATTTTCATCTATAGTGAAATGTTCTTCCAGAAAAGTTTTTCTCTTTCTCTTATTTATGTATTCATGGTCAATTGCAAACCTTTATGTGGATTTTCAACTATGCAGAGGGTCTATATTCCAACCCCTGCTTTGCTGCTTTGTTCAAGAGTCACCTATATAGAGTATATATATGTAAAATAAATGACAGCAATGATACAAGGTATGGAATGAAGAACTAGGAGAATTTTGCTTTTGTAGTGTACTTGCCTTACATGGAAAATGGTACAGTGGATTTGGATTAGTTGGAAATGAAAATTACAAACTCTAGGGAAAGTCCAAGTGGATTTGGATTAGTTGTAAATGAAAAGTGGATTTGGATTAGTTGTAAATGAAAATTACAAATTCTAGGGAAAACTAAAAACTGTAAAATTAAAAGTATAACTGATATACTATGAAATGAAGGAAATTGAAATCATGGAAAATCTTCAATTATAACAATAAAACACAAAATGTGTGGAAGACAAAAATAAGAACAAAGACCAAGTTCAATAAACAGAAAGGAGTAAAAAAAAAGTCAATTTTATTCTAACTATATCAATATACACTATTTTTTTCTTTTATTTATTTTATATATATATATATATATATATATAGTTAT
>NW_024080546.1:24369-27905 GCF_014754425.2 Oryx dammah
CCTCCCACCTCCCCCCCAACACACCATCCCTCTGGGTCATCCCAGTGCACCAGCCCCAAGCATCCTGTATCCTACATCGAACCTAGACTGGCAATTCATTTCTTATATGATATTATACATGTTTACATGCCATTCTCCCAAATCATCCCAGCCTCTCCCTCTTCCTCTCCCACAGAGTCCAAAAGACTGTTCTAGACATCTGTGTCTCTTTTGCTGTCTCGCATACAGGGTTATCATTACCATCTTTCTAAATTCCATATATATGCATTAGTATACTGTATTGGTGTTTTCCTTTCTGGCTTACTTCATTCTGTATAATCGGCTCCAGTTTCATCCACCTCATTAGAACTGATTCAAATGTATTCTATTTAATGGCTGAGTAATACTCCATTGTGTGTATGTACCACAGCTTTCTTATCCATTCATCTGCTGATGAACATCTAGGTTGCTTCCATGACCTGGCTATTATAAACAGTGCTGCGATGAACATTGTGTAAATATTAATGGTCTGAATACACCAAATAAAAGACAGAGATAAGCAAGGTGGATCAAAACACAAGATCCAGTTTTATGTTGTCTATAAAAGGCTTAATTTAATTAAAGGGATACAAATATAGATTAAAGGTAAAGAAATGGAAAAAGATATAGTACTAATCAAAAGAAAGCAGGTCCAGCTATACTAACTCAGACAGTACAGACTTCAGTGTAAGGAAGGTTATTAGGAGTAAAGATGGACATTCTGTTCAGTTCAGTCACTAACAAAAAAGATAAATTCTCCAAGAAGGCATACCAATCTTTGATATGCATGCACCTGGCAACAGAATGTTAAAGTATTTGAGTTGAACATGTATTGATCTATCCTGGTTATCTCTGTCTTTCATTTGCTGTTTTATATTAATATTAACATTTAAAGTGAATATTGACATAATCGGAATAAAATCAACCCTATTTTTTTGTTG
The DNA here is from genome assembly GCF_014754425.2 of Oryx dammah. Classification (NCBI taxonomy): domain Eukaryota; kingdom Metazoa; phylum Chordata; class Mammalia; order Artiodactyla; family Bovidae; genus Oryx; species Oryx dammah. The sequence continues at coordinate 25,329 of NW_024080546.1, forward strand.
CTGTTTTCTACTTGTTGAACTTGTACTTTGTCTAAGAGCGATAGAGCTACAAGGAGATATAGACAAATCCACTATTATTTTTGGAGAGTTTAACACCTCTTTATCAGAAATAGACAGATCCAACAGACAAATAAACAGTAAGGATATAGCTGAACTCAATAATACCACCATCACCTTGATTTGGTTGACATCTCTAGATTACTTCATCCTGTAACAACAAAAGATATATTCCTCAAACTCACATGAAACATTCACAAATATAAACAACATTTTCAGTCATAAACACACCTTAACAAATTTAAAAATAATAGAAATCGTATAATATCTGCTCTCACACAACAGTGGAATTAAACTAGAGATCAGTACCAGAAGTTTGGTTGGACAATCCCCAAATATTTCCAGATTAAAACCACTTGTAAGACACATACAGTCAAAAAATAAGTATCAAGATATATATATATATATATATATATAAATTTTTACTTTATTTTACTTTACAATACTGTATTGGTTTTGCCATACATTGACATGAATCCACCACGGGTGTACATGCGTTCCCAAACATGAGCCCCCCTCCCACCTCCCTCCTCATAACATCTCTCTGGGTCTTCCCTGTGCACCAGCCCCAAGCATCCTGTATCCTGCATCGGACATAGACTGGCTGAGCTAAATGAAAAAAAAATGCAACTCTCCAACACTTGTTTCATATACTAAAAGTGATGCTTAGAGGAAGTTTTGTGGAATTGAAAGCATATATTTGAATAGAAAAAAGAAAGATATAAAATCAATAGTCTAAGCTCCCTCCTTAGAAAATCAGAAAAGGAAGAGCAAATTAAAGTATACAGAAGAAAAGAAAATATGAAAATTATAGCAGAAATTATAAGAAAAAACAATGTAAATAAAAACTGGTTCTTTGAAAATATAAATAGACAATAGACTGATGCCTCTAGCCAAGCTAACTAAAAACAAAAAAGAGAAGATTTAATTATCAATATAAGATGTGAAGAAGGAAATAGAGAAGGAAATGGCCACCCACTCCAGTAGTCTTGCTTGGAGAATTCCATGGACAGGGAAGCCTGGCAGGCTACAGTTTATGGGCTTGCAAGAGTTAGCCACGACTTAGCACTATAAGATATGAAAGAGGGGATATCACTAGATTCTGTGGATATTAAAAGGACAGAAAATATATAAAAGAACTAATTAAATGGAGAGATTTGCATGTTCAAGGAAAGAGGATTCAGGTATCGATTTTCCCAACTAGATTGATAGGTTCAAACTATCTCAATCCAAATTCTGGCAAGTTATTTTGTGGATATTGACAAACAGATTATAAAGTGTTTATGGAAAGCAAAATCTGAGAATAATCATCTTGTTATTAGAAGAGAAGAACAAATTTGGAGGACTGACATTATCCTATTTCAGGACTTATCAGTTGTCAAGCTACATTATTCAAGGTAGTGTGATATTAGTGAAAGAATGGTCAAATAGAACAACAGGACAGAATTGAAAGACCACAAATAGAACCATATATTGTCAATTGGTCTTTGACAAAGGAGCAGGGAAATACAATCAGTCAGTAATGGAGCTAATTAATTAATAATGGTGCTGGATCAGGTGGGCATTCACATCCAAGAAAAATAGATCTAGACATGGAACTTACACAATTCAGGGAAATTAACTCAAAGTAGGCCATCAATCTAAATGTAAACGTGCAACTGTAAAACATCCAGAATGTAAATTAGAAGAAATCTAGAAGTCCTTGAACTTTGCAATGACTTTTAAAATACAATATCAAAAGTTAAAATCCATGAAATATTTGACAGCCTGATTTCATTAAAATTAAGAACTTCAGCTCTGTGAAAGACAGTGTCAAGAGATTTTGAATATAAGCCACAGCCTGGAAGAAAATACTTGGAAAAGAAGTATCTAATATTTTCCTTTGTTGTGCAGAAGCTTTTTAATTTTAATTAGATCCCATGTGTTTATTTTTGCTTTTATTTCCAGAATTCTGGGAGGTGGATCATAGAGGATCCTGCTGTGGTTTATGTCGGAGAGTGTTTTGCCTATGTTCTCCTCTAAGAGTTTTATAGTTTCTGGTCTTACATTTAGATCTTTAATCCATTTTGAGTTTATCTTTGTGTGCGGTGTTAGAAAGTGATCTAGTTTCATTCTTTTACAAGTGGTTGACCAGTTTTCCCAGCACCACTTGTTAAAGAGATTGTCTTTACTCCATTGTATATTCTTGCCTCCTTTGTCAAAGATAAGGTGTCCATATGTGTGTGGATTTATCTCTGGGCTTTCAATTTTGTTCCATTGATCTATATTTCTGTCTTTGTGCCAATACCATACTGTCTTGATGACTGTGGCTTTGTAGTAGAGCCTGAAGTCAGGCAAGTTGATTCCTCCAGTTCCATTCTTCTTTCTCAAGATTGCTTTGGCTATTCGTGGTTTTTTGTATTTCCATACAAATCTTGAAATTATTTGTTCTAGTTCTGTGAAAAATATCGCCGGTATCTTGATAGGGATTGCATGGAGAGAAGGGAACCCTCCTACACTGTTGGTGGGAATGCAAACTAG
>NW_024080546.1:28405-52674 GCF_014754425.2 Oryx dammah
CTAGTTTGCATTCCCACCAACAGTGTAGGAGGGTTCCCTTCTCTCCACACCCTCTCCAGCATTTATTGCTTGCAGATTTTTGGATCGCAGACATTCTGACTGGTGTGAAGTGATACCTCATTGTGGTTTTGATTTGCATTTCTCTAATAATGAGTGATGTTGAGCATCTTTTCATGTGTTTGTTAGCCATCCGTATGTCTTCTTTGGAGAAATGTCTATTTAGTTCTTTGACCCATTTTTTGATTGGGTCGTTTATTTTTCTGGAATTGAGCTGCAGGAGTTGCTTGTATATTTTTGAGATTAGGTGATATTGTTCACAGAACTAGAACAAATAATTTCAAGATTTGTATGGAAATACAAAAAACCACGAATAGCCAAAGCAATCTTGAGAAAGAAGAATGGAACTGGAGGAATCAACTTGCCTGACTTCAGGCTCTACTACAAAGCCACAGTCATCAAGACAGTATGGTATTGGCACAAAGACAGAAATATAGATCAATGGAACAAAATTGAAAGCCCAGAGATAAATCCACACACATATGGACACCTTATCTTTGACAAAGGAGGCAAGAATATACAATGGAGTAAAGACAATCTCTTTAACAAGTGGTGCTGGGAAAACTGGTCAACCACTTGTAAAAGAATGAAACTAGATCACTTTCTAACACCACACACAAAGATAAACTCAAAATGGATTAAAGATCTAAATGTAAGACCAGAAACTGTAAAACTCCTAGAAAAGAACATAGGCAAAACACTCTCTGACATAAACCACAGCAGGATCCTCTATGATCCACCTCCCAGAATTCTGGAAATAAAAGCAAAAATAAGCAAGTGGGACCTAATTAAAATTAAAAGCTTCTGCACAACAAAGGAAAATATAAGCAAAGTGAAAAGACAGCCTTCCGAATGGGAGAAAATAATAGCAAATGAAGCAACTGACAAACAACTAATCTCAAAAATATACAAGCAACTCCTGCTCATTTTAAAATTGTATTCTTATTAAGTTTTAAGAATTCCTTTTATATTTTGATAATAGTCATTTATCAGATAGGTCTTTTGTAAATATTTTCTCCAAAGCTGTAGCTTATCTTATTGTTTTCCACAGGACAGATTCAAAAATATGTTCAAAATCCAAAAACACCTCATACCCAAATGAATCTGAGCCAATGAAATATATAAAATTCTAACAGTTCTTAGAGATCATTCTACTTTGAAATCTTAGAGATGAAACTATTTTTAGTGGAGCTGACACTAAGCAAAAATTTGAGAAGATTTTGGATGATAATCCAAGAATTCTGGCATCTCTTTGGCAATCATATACCCTAAATGCTTCTCAAGTTCCATTGTTATATTTTCTGACATCACCAGCACTTGACTTTCAAATAATAGGAATTTCAGTTTATCTTGTATATATAAATTGCTGTCACAAAATATTAGCTTAATAGGGAGCAGAATAATGACTTAAATAAGCAGATGAACTTTTTTTCCTTTTAATTTCAACTTTAAAGCCAAGAATTTTAGAGTAACATCAATTAGAAACTCTAAAAGGAGAATATAAATCTAGATTGATATATGCTTATTTGGAAACATATATGACCTTTATGAATTATTGCCTTTGTTAGCTCTTTCCTCTATAGGAAACATATTTTAAATATGCTATGAGTACATTGATATTTAAATATGCTATGAGTACATTTCCCAATTTGGACTGGTTCCAAAGTGGAAGAGGAGTACATCAAGGCTGTATATTGTCACCATGCTTATTTAACTTATATACAGAGTACATCTTGCAAAATGCTGTGCTGGATAAAGCATAAGCTGGAATCAAGATTGTCAAGAGAAATATCAGTTACCTCAGATATGCAGAAGATCCCCTGGAGAGGAAATGGTAACCCACTCGAGTATTCTTGCTTGGAGAATCTCATGGACAGAGAAGCCTGGTAGGCTACAGTCCACTGGGTTGCAAATAGTCAGACACGACTCAGCGACTTCACTTCACTTCACTTCCCTGGTGGCTCAGTGGTAAAGAATCCACCTGCCAATGCAGGAGACACTGGTTCAATCCCTGAGTTGGGAAAGTCCTCTGGAAAAGAACCTACTGGAGTCAACCCACTCCAATATTCTTGCCTGGGAAATCTCATGGATAGAGGAGGCTGGCAGGCTACAAGTCATGGGGTCACATAAGAGATAGACATGACTTAGCAACTAAGAAACACCAAGGGCTCACCAGGATTGTTCTTCCTTGCAGTCTTTCTTATTAGATACCTGAACTGACTGTATTTTTCATGTGGCTCTTTTATACAGCTGGAAATTTTTGCTGGTTATTGTCTGGGGGATAAGCTGGAATTGTTGACTGAAACAAATACATGTGAATCACAGGGCACTTGTATTTTGTTCTAATTTTCACCAGAGCAAACAGAGATAATCAAGTAACTCAGCAGCTTTTTCTGATTCAGCTTTGGCAGACAAAACATCATATTTGCTGTATTGTGGGGAGGGAGGTGGGAGGGGGTTTCAGGATTGGGAACTCATGTACACCCGTGGCGGATTCATGTTGATGTATGGCAAAACCAATACAGTGTTGTAAAGTAAAATAAAGTCAAAAAAATAAAAAAAGTCATGACACTGCCCCCCCCCCAAAAAAAAGGTCAAGAATAAATATAGACTATACTTCTCAGTACAGGGAGTGTCACAGAATTTATAGATTTGTTTTAAATTGTCACAATTCCCTACTGATGTTGAGAAAATTGTAGAAAGAAGTATAATAAATTAAATGGGGAATCTAGTATTTAAACCCAGTCCATTCCAGCTCCAGAGACATTATGTGTAACCACTCTTCCGTGGAGCCACACTTGAGACAGAATTGACATGGTCTGTGTAAGCATTATCTGCTGTAATATATCAGATCACTTTATTTAAACTCATGTCAATTTTTTTTATGATTCTTTTGGAGAATATAGCAAAAGATGAAACATTAAAATTCATTTAGCCCAACTCAGGGATACTGTATTTCATGGGCCAAATCTGGCCAATAATCCATTACTGTAAAAAAGAATTTTATCAGAACAAAACCTCACCTATTTGTTTACATATTGTCTATGGCTGCTTTTTTGTTTCAATGGCAGAGTCCAGTGGTCCACATATGGATCATTTGTTCCCCAAATTCTACAATAGCTATTATCTGACTTTTAAGAAAATATTTTCCAAATCCTATTTAAAGGATCAGAGATTAAAGGTTAAGGTAAGAGAGAAAACAAGCATTGTGATAAGAAAGGTTAAATAGCTAGCCCATTATTACTAAATCAATCAGTGTAGAGATTAGTACTAGTATCAGGTAATGTCTCTAAAGGGAACATTCATTTTCATTTTATATCTGTATTTTATTCTAGGGATAGCTACATTCAATTATATAATGAGTCATAGTATTAAAGACATAAGAATGCCAACAGCATCATGCTGTAGTGGAAAGAACATAAATTTGAAATTAGAGCAGAAAGAAGTCTTCCATTTATGCTTATCAATAGTTTATACTGTCAGATCTCTGATTTGTCAAATAGGATTTTTGAATTTTAATTAATTACTACATATAAAGTATATTCAACCTCACTTGTCACTGTTGTGAAAAGAATGCTTTATGTGTTGACTTAGAACAAGGTATACTAGTCTGATACTTATAAATTATGAGGAAGAAACCAGGATAAGCTAAGACAAAACCTAGACCTGTAAAACCGAGAATTGAAAGTTAGGTTAGTCCCCAGGAAAGAATATTATTCAGAGAAACTTAGGAAATTATTTATTTATGTGTTATGTGGTAATTTGTCAATAGGCAGAAAAGAAAGTTGTATTTAGAACCCCTATTATTACAGATGGCAGGAAAATGAACAGTAACCAAAATGAAAGAGTTCAGCTCATATTAATCTGAAATTTTTGAGCCCATCTTTGAGGTTATTGAATAGGTGCTTTGATGACAGTTAAGGCAAGAAGAACATTAGAATTATCTCATTTAGCTCTTTCCATAAATCTTTGACAATGATACAATTTTCCTTATTTTTCACTTGAGGAATTGAGGCTAATGAAATTTAAATGGTATATCCAAGATCCAAGAATTACCAAGAAGCAGAATCAAAACTTGAATCAAACACTTTGTGATATAAAACATGTATACCATAGAACTGACCATCACTAAAGGAGAAAAGAGAAATTTGGTTATTTGAAATGAGGTTTCTCAGAAATATTATCATGTTTTCATGTGTATTAGTCTTACATGCTAATACAAATAAAGACAATAATAACAACAACAATGATAAAAACCTCCTCAAAATATACTGTTTATCTTCCAATGTAGGTGTTAAATCTTCCCATGTAATACTATCATTAAGCCTTTTTTCTCCCCTAATCAATCTTGCCAAGCACCTGGAAACCAATAAGGAATTCTGACTTTCATCTCCATGACAGGCAAAAAGATAAAACTATTAAGAGAAATGGAATGCTCTGCCACTTCCTAGTCTTGTGCTTGTAGTAGGTTACTTAAGCTGACCTAAAATATATTTATCTCATATTGTTGTTGGGAGGATTAAGTCAGACAATGTACACAAACTTGCTAACATATAATTATCAAATAGAAACTTAGGGAATTCAAACGTTTGTGCTATCCATATTATTGCCTTCTGGCACCTCAGTAAAGAGATGTAACTTTGGGCAACTTCAAAGATGTTTTAGAACAAGGTTTTAGCAGTAGATATGAGAAGAAGTCGAGGGTAAGTCTCCAGGGTCCGGAATAAGGGACTCCAGGCCCTTTAAATTAAGAAGAGCTTAAGGAGATATGGTGAGTAAATGTAATATGAATTCTGGAATTGAAAAGGGGCATTAGGCAAAATCGAAGAGACTTTGAACCCAGTATGGGCTTTAGTTAATAATGTATCAATATTTATTCATTAACCATAAAACAATATATAATACAAATGTAAGATATTAATAATAGTGACTTATGCTTTTAATAATAGGATTGATGCTTTTTGAACTGTGGTGTTGGAGAAGACTCTTGAGAGTCCCTTGGACTGCAAGTAGATCAAACCAGTCAATCCTAAAGGAAATCAGTTCTGAATATTAGAAGGACTGATATCGAAGCTGAGACTCCAATACTTTGGCCACCTGATGCAAAGAACTGACTCATTGGGAAAGACCCTAATGCTGGGAAAGACTGAATGCAGCAGAAGGGGATGACAGGATGAGATGGTTGGATGGATTCACTGACTCAACAGACATGAGTTTGAGTAAGTTTTAGGAGTTGGTGATGGACAACAGGGAAGCCTGGCGTGCTGTGATTCATGGGGTCACAAAGAGTTGGACACGATCTGGTGAGTGAACTGAACTGAATAATAGGGACACCAGGGTACAGGATAAATGGAAACTTCATGTTGTACCTTTGTAATTTTCTCTATGTATTAAATGGAATTTAGAAAGATGGTAACAATAACCCTGTATGTGAGACAGCAAAAGAGACACAGATGTATAGAACAGTCTTTTGGACTCTGGGAGAGGGAGATGGTGGATGATTTGGGAGAATGGCATTGAAACATGTATCATATCATATATATGAAACGAATCGCCAGTCCAGGTTTGATGGATGATACTGGAAGCTTGGGGCTGGTGCACTGAGACGACCCAGAGGGATGGTATGGGGAGGAAGAAGGGAGGGGGGTTCAGGATGGGGAACAAGTGTATACCTGTGGCAGATTCATGTTGATGTATGGCAAAACCAATACAATATTGTAAAGTAATTAGCCTCCAATTAAAATAAATAAATTTATATTAAAAATAAAGCATATACATTTATATTTGTATAGAAGTAGTTGATTTAAAGTACAGTGACTGAATATTTTTATAAATAATACTCTATCAAATTTTGTTACAAAGTAATGACTAAGTTCACTGTGCTGTACAGTATGACATTATTTCTCTTCTCTTTTATACTTAGTGACTTGTATAACTAAGTCCCATATTTCTGCCTTGCTACTGGCACCTTCCCTCTCCTCACTGGTAAACACTACTTTGTTTTCTGCATAGGTGAATCTCTGTTTTGCTATACACATTGGTATGTTTTATTTTTTATATTCCACATAAAGTAATGACATAGACTATTCTGCCTTTCTCTGTCTGACTTATTTCACTAAGAATAATATTCTCTAGGTCCATCCACATTGCTGCAAATGGTGGAATTTTATTCATTCTTTATGACTAACATTCTGTTGTAGGTATGAGCCATATCTTCTTTATCTATTCATCTGTTGATAGACATTTGCTTCCATCTTGGCTATTGTAAATAGTGCTGCTATGAACATTGGGAGCTATGTATCTTTCCTAATTAATGTTTTACGTTTTCTGTATATATACCCAGGAATGAATATATCATATAATAGTTCTATCTTTAGTTCTTCGAGGGAACCTCATACTGTTTTCCACAGTGACAACATCAATGTACATTCCAACTAAGAGTGCACAAAGGCTTCCTTTTCTCCACATCTTTATCTGCATTAGCTATAGTTAGTTATATTAGTTATAGTTATTAGACTTCTTGATGATAGCCATTCTGACTGATGTGAGATGTTATCTCATTGTGGTTTTGATTTGCACACCTCTAATAAATAATGGGGTTGAGAATCTTTTCATGTGTCTGTTTGCCATCTTTTTTCTTCTTTGAAAAAAGGAATATTCAGGTCTTCTGCTCATTTTTTAAACAAATTTATTGCTTTTTTAATATGTAGAATTTTGTGAGCTGTTTATAAATTTTGAATATTATCATCTTATCATCTGTGATATCATTTGCAAATATTTTCCACCAGTCAGTAGATTGTCTTTTCATTTTATTGTTTGCTGTGCCAAAATTTTTATATTTAACTAGGTTCCATTGTTTATTTTTACTTTTATTTATTTTGCCTTAGGAAACATCTAAAAATATTGCTATGATATATGTTAAAGAGTATTCTATTTATTTATTTTTTCTTCTTGGAATTCTATGGTTTCAGGTCTCATAGTTAGGTCTTTGATTTTAAGTCTATTTTTACATATGGTGTGAGGTAATGTTCTAATCTCTTTCTTTTGCATGTAGTTGTTATTCCAGCCAGTCACCTTATGTGTTTTGATTGGAATAGTTAGTCCATTGGCATTTAAAATTGTTATTGATAGGTTTATGGCTATCACCATTTTATTACTTGTTTTCTGATTGTTTTATAAATTCTTTTCTATTTCTTTCCTTGTCAATTGAAGATTTTCTTTAGTAAAATACCTATGTTCATTTCGTTTTAGTTTCTCTCTATATATTGTATATAGATGATTTGTGGTTCATATGGTGTTTATATACTGGTGTGCATGCATGCTAAATTGCTTCAGTTATGTCTGACTCTGTGCAACCCTATGGACTTCAGCCATCCAGGGTTCTCTGTCCATGGTATTTTCCAGGCAAGAATACTGCAGTGGGTTGCCATGCCCTCCTGCAGGGGATCTTCCCGACTCAGGGGCTGAACCCACATCTCTTATGTCTCTTGCACTGACAGGCAGGTTCTTTACCTTTAATGCCACCTGGGAAGCCCTCATATACATGGGCTTATAACAATTTATTTCTACTTGTTTTAAACAGTCATTTAAGTTCAAACACATTCTAAAACACCTACATTTTTGCTCCCTTTTCCCTCATTTTTGTTTCTATTGTCATGTTTTACATGACAATATAAATATATATATATATATATAAAGCGTATACATTTATATTTGTATAGAAGTAGTTGATTTAAAGTACAGTGACTGAACATTTTTATAAATTATACTCTTATCAAATTTTATACTCTATCAAATATATATATATTATATTGCCTTTCCTAGTGGGCTTTTCCCCTTTCCTATATATTCTTTTCTATTTAGAGCAGACCTCTTAACATTTCTTTAGTGTAAATTTAGTATTAATGAACTGTTTTTGTTCTTGGTTGTCTGAAAGGTTTTTATCTTTCCTTTGATACTAAATGAGAATTTTTCTGGGTAGTATCTTAAGTTTCAGGTTTACCCCCTTTTGGCACTTTGAATATATCATGCCACTCACTTATGGTCTGCAAGTTTTCTGCAGAGAAATCAGCTCATAGCATTATGGGGATTACCTTATAAAGATTACTCTTTGTTTTGATATTTCTGCCTTTAGAATTCTTCTTTTATCTTTAGCTGTTACTATTTTAATTATGATATGTCTTTGTGCCAGTCATTCTTTTTCTTTTCATCTTGATTGGAACCCCCCCACCCCACCATGCTTTCTGTAGCTGAATATCTGTTTCTTTTTTCAGGTTTGGGAAATTTTCAGCTATAATTTCCTCATATGCATTTTTGATCCCTTTCTTTCTCTCTTCTCTTTCTTTCTCAAGAATTCCAATAATGCAAATATATGTAAGCTCAATTTTATCTCATAAATCTCATAAACTTTTTTCATATTTTGATAGTCCAGATGTTTATTAAATGACATTTTATCATCAAGCAATTAGTAATAATCTTTCTTTCTTTTCTTCCTTCCTTTGACAGATATTTAGTAAGCATCTATTACATACCAGTTATAATTTTATGTGCTGGAATAGATAATAAGCAAGTTAAAGAAAAAATAAGCATAAATCATTTTCAAACAATGATGAAGGAAATAAAACAGGTGATGTGATAAAGAATGTCTAGGTGGGGTGGGCTACCTTAACTCCAATGATCAGGGAAGTTGTCCCTGAAGAGTTTCAGAAAGCTCAGAAGCAAGAGAGAGGCAAGAGTTTTCACCAGATAAGTTGCAAAATGAATCATAAAAGTCCTAAGATGGTGTATTAGTCTCCTATAGCAGTTGTAAAAGACTACCACAAACTAAAAATTGTTTTATTTTAGCTGTTCTGATTTGGTGATTTCCATTATTCTATCTTCCAGATCATTTATGTGTTCTTCTGTATCACTTAGTAAGTTACTCATTCATTCCTGGTAGTGTCTGTTTTTTTATTTCAGTTATTGAGTTGTTTACTTTTTAGATTTGCATCTTTTTCTTATTTTCAAATCCTTGTTACATTTTTACTATGTTCATCTCTTCTTTTACCTAATTCAGTTAACATTCTTATTACCAATGTTTTGAGTTCTTTATAAGGTAAATTGCTTCTTTCTATTTCATTATTTTTTCAGAGGTTTTCTCTGGCTACTTCAATGAGACCAGTTTCTCTACACTTTCATTTTGCTTAACTTTCTCTCCTTCTATTAATTTAGATGAAACAGTTACCTATTGTAATCTTGAAGTAGTGTTCTTATGTGGGAGCATCTGTATACAGACTATGCATGGCCAGTGTATTTGGTCACTCTCAGACTGGGTTTGATGTGAAGTCATAGATTTCCCCTTGTTATGGCAGCTATCACTTTGGTAATATTTGGGGCTGGAGATGGAGATGCTAGAGCAAGGGCTGGGTGTAAGGCATGACTTCCTTTCTGTTCAGTTTCTGTCATCACCCTCATGGGGTAGGGTCTGATTTCAAGTTACTGGATCAGAAGTTCTGAGAACGGGCCCTGAGTTGGCTCTGTTCCTTTCAAGTGTGTACTTCCAACATAGAAATTCTTGTCTCAGCAGGGGATAGTGCTGAAATAAGGAATGCCTATGCGTGTTTGTTTGTTTGTTTTCAGTAGCAGAGATCCAAGGTGTCTTCAATGCACTGCTTGTACAAGTGTCTACAATTGCTTGTCTTGATCTGAACAGATGCAAACTCAGGTGACAGTCCCCTTTGTCTTTCACAGCTGATCACTGCCCCCAGCCTCCACTGTCCCCCCAACCCCTCTATAGAGCCTCACTATTGTGCAAGGGAGCCCATCTAATAAAGCAGCCACTGTCAGAATTCTGGGCTCTTTCTGAGGGACTTTTGAGTAGGTGCCAACAATGGTCACCAACCTACCCATGATCCACCCCAGAACTAGGTTGCCTTAGTGTTCCAGGGCCAAGTTTTCTCTCTGATCACAGCATTCCTAGATCCCATGCCACACTGCAAAGTGCAGTAAATAGGGATGAAGTGTTTGCTCTGCTCAGGTTGTGGTGCATATCAAGGCAGATGTGGGGAACCTGAAAGCCATTAGAGCAGTCTCCGAACTGAGCCCTTCACCTTTCCTTAGGTGCAATCCCGAAAGAATGTGCTCCTCATAAGTGGAGGGCTGGCTTAACATAGCCCTCCTGTTAGTTTCAGTGCTCCTCCAGATAGCCAAAGGACATCATCTCCCATGGCGGTGGGGGATGGTGGATGTAGGACATGGGGACTGGGCCTCCCTGTCTGTGACTTTTGATACTCATTCCAGGCAGGTTTCTCTCTTTCCCTTTGAGTTCCTTCTGAGAGTCTCAGGTCCCAATCCGATTGTTATTCTTTCTTACATGTTCATCTTTCTTACAGTCTTTCTACCAGTTTCCATTCAGTTTTCAGTGAGAACTGTTCCACGTGTATATGTAATATTTTTTTTTCTTTTTAAACTTTATTTTTTTTAGTTGAATGAAATTACTTTATAGGATTTTGTTGTTTTCTATCAAACCACAGCATGAATCAGCCATAGGTATACATGTGTGCCCTCGTTCTTGAACCTCCCTCCTGCTTCCTTCCCCATTCCGCCCCTCTAGGTTGATACATAGCCCCTGTTTGAGTTTTCTGAGACATACAGAAAATTCCGTTTGGCCACCTAATTTACATATGGTCATGTAAGTTTCCATGTTGCTCTCTCCATATATCTCACCCTCTCCTCCCCTCTTCCAAGTCCATAAGTCTGTTCTCTATGTCTGTTTCTCCATTTCAGACCTGAAAATAAATTCTTTAGCACCATCTTTCTAGATTCCATATATATGCGTTAGTACATGAGCAGGGTCTTTTCAAATGAGTCAGTTCTTCACATCAGGTAGCCAAAGTATTGGAATTTCAGCTACAGCATCAGTCATTTCAATGAATATTCAAGACTGATTTCCTTTAGGATGGACTGGTTGGATCTCCTTGGAATCCAAGCGACTCTCAACACTCTTCTCTAACACCACAGTTCAAAAGCATCAATTCTATTATTAAAAGCATCAGTCCCTATTATTAATATCTTATGTTTTCTATTGCATATTATTTTATGATTAATGAATAAATATTGATACATTATTATTAACTAAAGCCCATACTGGGTTCAAAGTCACTTCAATTTTGCCTAATGCCCTTTTTCATTTCCAGGATTCACATTACATTTACTCATCATATCTCCTTAAGCTCTTCTTAACTTAAAGGGCCTGGAGCCCCTGATTCTGGACTTTGGAGACTTACCCTCAACTTCTTCTCATATCTACTGCTAAGACCTTCTTCTAAAACATCTTTGAAGTTGTGCAAATTGCCTCTATCTCTTTACTGAGTTGCCAGAAAGCAATAATACAGATAGCACAGCGGTGTGAATTCCCTAAGTTTCTATTTGATAACTCTATGCTAACAAGTTTGTATACATTGTCTTGCTTAATCCTCCAAACAACAATATGAAATAAATATATTTTAGGTCAGCTTAAGTAACCTACTACAAGCACAAGTCTAGAAAGTGTTAGAACAAGCCATTTCTCTTAATAGTTGTATCTTTTTGCCTATCATGGAGTTTCAAATCAGAATCCTTTATTGGTTTAGAGGTGGTTGGCAAGACCAAGGGGAAAAAAGGCTTAATGATAGTATTACATTGGAAGAGTAACTGCTGTATTTTGGGGTAGAGATATTTTTATTATTGTTGTTATTGTTTTCTATTTGTATTAGCCTATAAGACAAACACACATGAAAAAATAATGCCTAGCTCTTCTCTAAATGATAGAATTAACTTGTTAAGTCATCTGGTCTTAGGCTTTTGTTTTTTGGGAGGTTTTTCATCACAGTTTCAATTTCAGTGCTTATAATTGGATTGGTCATAATTTTTCTTTTTCCTGGTTAAGTCTTGGAAGATTGATCTTTTCTAAGAATCTGTCCATTTCTTCCAGGTTATCCAGTTTATTGCCATATAGTTGTTCCTAATAGTCTCTCATAATCCTTCGTATTTCTGCATTGCCCATTGTAACCTCTCCTTTTCATTTCTAATTTTGTTGATTTAAGTCTTCTCTCTTTTTTTCTTGAGTCTGACTAAAAGTTTGTCAATTTTGTTTATCTTCTCAAGGAACCAGCTTTTAATTTTATTCATCTTTCCTATTGTTTCTTTCATTTCTTTTTTTAAAATATAAATTTATTTATTTTAATTGGAGGTAATTACTTTACAATATTGTATTGGTTTTGCCATATATCAACATGAATCTGCCACAGGTATATATGTGTTCCCCATCCTGAACCCCCCTCCCTCCTCCCTCCCCATACCATCCCTCTGGGTCGTCTCAGTGCACCAGCCCCAAGCATCCAGTATCATGCATTGAACCTGGACTGGAGATTCATTTCATATATGATATTATATATGTTTCAATGATATTCTCCCAAGTCATCCAACCCTTTCCCTCTCCCACAGAATCCAAAAGACTTTTCTATACATCTGTGTCTCTTTTGCTGTCTTTCACTTCTTTTTCCTTTATTTCTGCTCTGATTTTTATGATTTCTTTCCTTCTGCTATTTTAGGAGTTTTTCTTTGTTCTTCTTTTCGAGTTGTTTTAGGTGTAAAATTAGGTTGTCTATCCAATGCTTTTCTTGTTTCTTGACATAGGATTGTATTGCTATAAACTTCCCTCTTATAACTGCTTTTGCTGCATCCCATAGGTTTTGAGTTGTCATATTTTCATTGTCATTTATTTATAGGCTTTTTTGATTTCCCATTTGATTTCTTCAGTAACCTGTTTCTTATTTAGAAGCATATTGCTTAATCTCCATTTTTTTTTTACAGTTTTTCTCTTGTGATTAATATCTCGTCACATAGTGTTGTGGTCAGTGTACACCTGTGGAGGATTCATGTTGATGTATGGCAAAATCAATAAAATATTGTAAAGTAAAGGAAAAAAAAAAGGAAAGGTGCTTAATTTGACTTCAGTTGTCTTAAATTTACTGAGATTTGATTTGTGACTCAAGATGTGGTCTACCCTGGAGAATATTCCATGTGCACTTGATAAGAAGATTTATTCTTCTGCTTCTGGATGGAATTCCCTGAAGATATCAATGTGATCCATCTCATCAAACGTACCATTTGAGACTTGTGTTTCCTTATTAATTTTCTGTTGGATGATCTGTCCATTGGTGTGAGTGGGGTGTTAAAGTCTCCTACTATTACTGTGTTATTGTCAATTTCTCCTTTTATGTCTGTTAGTATTTGTCTTGTGAATTGAGGTGCTCCTATGTTGGGTTCATAGATATTTACAATTTCCATGTCTTCCTCTTGGATTTATCACTTGATCATTATGTAGTGTCCTTCCTTATCTCTTGTAATATTTATTTTGAGGTCTACATTGTCTGATAGGTGGATTGCTGCTCTAGCTTTCTTTTACTTCACATTTACATGGAATATATTTTTCCATCCTCTCACTTTCAGTCTATATGTATCTTTAGGTCTGAAGTGGGTTTCTTGTAGACAGCATATATATGGGTTTTGCTTCATGATCCATTCAATCAGTTTGTGTCTTTTGGTTGGAACATTTAATCCATTTACATTTAATTATTGATATATATGTTCTTATTGCCATTTTCTTAATTGTTTGGGTTTGTTTTTGTGGATCTTTTCCTTCTCTTATATTTCCTGACTGTATAAGTCCCTTTAACATTCATTGTGATGCTGGTTTGGTGGTACTGAATTCTTTTAACTTTTGCTTGTCTGAAAAGCTTTTGATTTCTCCATCAATTTTGAGTGAGATCCTTGCTGGGTAGAGAAATCTTGCTTGTAGATTTTTCCCTTTAAGTACTTTAAATATGTTCTGCTATCCCCTTCTGGCCTGCAGAGTTTCTGCTGAAAGATCAGCTGTTAAACATACAGTGTTTCCAGTGTGTGTTACTTGTTGCTTTTCCCTTGAGGTTTTTAATATTCTTTCTTTGTGTTTAATCTTTGTAAGATCGATTAGTATGGGTCTTGGCATGTTTCTCCTTGCATTTATCCTGTATGAGACTGTTTGCACCTCTTGGACTTGATTGACTATTTCCTTTTCCATGTTGGGGAAAATTTCAACTTTGATCTCTTCAAAAATTTTCTCATACTCTTTCTTTTCCTCTTCTTCTGGGACCCCTATAATTTGAATGTTGTTGCATTTAATATTGTCCCAGTGGCCTCTGAGACTATTCTTAGCTCTTTTCATTCTTTTTACTTTATTCTGCTCTTCAGCAGTTATTTCCACTATTTTATCTTCCAGCTCACTGATCTATTCTTCTGCTTCAAATATTCTGGTATTGATTTATTCTATGGTATTATTAATTTCAGTAATTGTGTTGTTTGTCTCTGTATGTTTATTCTTTAATTCTTCTAGGTCTTTGTTAATTGATTCTTGCATTTTCTCCATTCTATTTTAAAGATTTTTGATGATCTTTACTATTATTTTTCTGAAAATTTTTCAGGCACTTTGCCTATTTCCTCTTCATTTATCTGGACTTCTGTATTTCTAGTTTGTTCCTTAATGTGGGCAGTGTTTCTCTGCCTTTTCATTATTTTTAGAAGTTTATTTTGTTTGAGATATCCTTTTCCCAAGCTTCAAGGTTGAAGTCTTTCTTCCTTTTGGTTTCTGCCCTCCTAAGGTTGGTCCAGAGGTTTACGTAATCTTTGTATAGAGTGAGATATGTGCAGTTTTTTTTTTTTTTTCTTTTTCCTTCTGATGTGCAGGGTTGAGTGAGCTGCTAATTCTGTATGCTGATGATAGGTTTGTATTTTTGTCTTGTTTGTTGTTTGGATGAGGCATCCTGCACAGGGGGCTACCGGTAGTTGGATGATGCTGGGTCTCTTTTTCAAATGGTTTCCTTTGTGGGAATTCTCACTGTTTGATACTCCCTAGGGCTAGAAGTTCTCTGGTAGTCTAGGGTCTTGGAGCCAGTGCTCCTGCTCCAAAGTCTCAGGGCTTGATCTCTGGCCAAGAACAGAGATTCCACAGGTGGCTTGCTATGGCATTAAATAAGATTAAAACAAATACCTAGAAGTGAGTAACCAAAGATGAACCCTAGTCAAGTAGCAATTACAAAATCAGGCAAATAATAATTAAAATAATGGAATATATACACACATATATATACACTCACAAGCAAAATCAAAAGAGTCCAACAAAAAAAAGTACAATATATTGACCCAGTGAACAAAGGAAACCAGAAGTTAAGAACAAAACTAACCAAAGCACAAACTGGAAAACAAAGCTAAAGCAAGGTGCCAATTGGGGAATAAAGCAATGAAACCAAAACTAACAAATATGCTGAGAAAAAGATTGAAAAGAAAGAAATAATAGAAATGCAAAGTTCAATAGAGGTAGATAAAGAAGATTTATATATATTAAAGATTAACTGCAAGGGGAAAATAATAGTAGGAAAAGCAAAGGAATAAATGTAGAAAAAAATAATAGGTTAAAAAATTAAAAATTAAAAAAAAAAGAGAGACAAAAAGGAAAAATTAAAAAAAAAAAAAAAGGAAAGGAAACTCCATAGAACTGCCAAAAGCCAATATAGAGGCAGATGTTTATAAGAGCAATAAAAAGTGTGATAGAAAAAAAATTAAAACCTTAATTAGATTTCATGCTGCTGCTGCTGCTGCTAAGTCGCTTCAGTCGTGTCCGACTCTGTTCGACCCCAGAGATGACAGCCCAGTGCTAGTAAAATCAGCAACTAGAATGGGGTAGGGGGGATGAAAGAAAAAAAAGAAAAGAAAAGAAAAAAATCCATCTGTGTCTCTTTTGCTGTCTCGCATACAGATGGGTTTTTTTCTTTTCTTTTTTTCTTTCATCCCCCCACCCCATTCTAGTTGTTGATTTTATTAGCATTATGAAATCTAATTAAGGTTTTGAGTAGCGAGACGGAGACGGTGGGATGATTTGGGAGAATGGCATTGAAACATGTATAATATCATATAAGAAACGAATTGCCAGTTCAGGTTTGATGCAGGATACAGGATGCTTGGGGCTGGTGCACTAGGATGACCCGGAGGGATGGTATAGGGAGGGGGGAGGGAGGGGGTTCAGGATGGGGAGCACGTGTACACCCGTGGTGGATTCATGTTGATATATGGCAAAACCAATACAATATTGTAAAGTAATTAGCTTCCAATTAAAATAAATAAATTAAAAAAGAAAAAAATCCAAAAGAAATTACAGAAAAAGTCAAAATATAAGTAAGCCAGAAAGAAAAACACCAATACAGTATACTAACACATATATATGGAATTTAGAAAGATGGTAATGATAACCCTGTATGTGAGACAGCAAAAGAGACACAGATGTATAGAACAGTCTTTTAGACTCTGTGGTAGAGGGAGAGGGTAGGATGATTTGGGAGAATGGCATTGAAACATGTATAATATCATATATGAAATGAATCTCCAGTCCAGGTTTGATGCATGATACTGGATGCTTGGGGCTGGTGCACTGAGATGACCCAGAGGGATGGTATGGGGAGGGAGGAGGGAGAGGGGTTCAGGATGGGGAACACGTGTATACCTGTGGTGGATTCATGTTGATGTATGGCAAAACCAACACAATATTGTAAAGTAATTAACCTCCAATTAAAATAAATAAATTTATATTTTCAAAAAAGAAAAAGAAAAAGAATAATAAATATTTTTATTTAGTATCTGCTATCAGTATCCTTTCCCTTGCTGGGAGTCAAAGTCCACCTCACCTCCCTAGGATGGCCTCCAACACTGTGCTGAACTCTGGACCTGCTGTGGGAGCAGCTCAGACTGTAACCTAGTCTTACTCCTGTGTGTTCTTGCCTCCAATGTCCACTGCTATCAGAATAGTGCATTTTCTTTTGTGGGAGCTCCTTTTATATATTCCGTAGACACACAGTCTGCTAAGTTGATTGTGTGAATTTAATTATCAGCTTCTAAAGCTGGTGGGAAGGTTTTGGGTCTTTCTGAGACACACTGTCCCTGGGTTTCAATTGTGCTTTTATTTCCACCTCTGCAAGTCGGCTGTCCACTGGGGTTTGCTGCTGAGGCTGCCATGGAGAACTTGGGTTTGCCCCAGTGAGGGCCAGGTGAGATGTAGGGTAGCTCCTTAGGTCATATGAATTCTGGCAGCACCAGGTACTCAGGGAAGTTGGCAGCTAAGGCATCAAGAAATATAGTGCTCTAGAAGATGACACCACTCTTATAGCAGAAAGTGAAGAGGAACTAAAAAGCCTCTTGATGAAAGTGAAAGTGGAGAGTGAAAAAGTTGGCTTAAAGCTCAACATTCAGAAAACTCAGATCATGGCATCCGGTCCCACCACTTCATGGCAAATAGATGGGGAAACAGTGGAAACAGAGTCAGACTTTATTTTTGGGGGGCTCCAAAATTACTGCAGATGGTGACTGCAGCCATGAAATTAAAAGATGCTTACTCCTTGGAAGAAAAGTTATGACCAATCTAGATAGCATATTCAAAAGCAGAGACATTACTTTGCCGACTAAGGTCCATCTAGTCAAGGCTATGGTTTTTCCTGTGGTCATGTATGGATGTGAGAGTTGGACTGTGAAGAAGGCTTAGCGCTGAAGAATTGAAACTTTTGAACTCTGTGTTGGAGAAGACTCTTGAGAGTCCCTTGGACTGCAAGGAGATCCAACCAATCCATTCTGAAGGAGATCAGCCTTGGGATTTCTTTGGAAGGAATGATGCTAAACCTGAAAACTCCAGTACTTTGGCCACCTCATGCGAAGAGGTGACTCATTTGAAAAGACTCTGATGCTGGGAGGGATTGAGGGAAGGAGGAAAAGGGGACGACAGAGGATGAAATGGCTGGATGGCATTACTGACTTGATGGACTTGAGTCTGAGTGAACTCCAGGAGTTGGTGATGGACAGGGAGGTCTGGCGTGCTGCGATTCATGGGGTCACAAAGAGTCGGACACGACTGAGCGACTGAAATGAACTGAACTGAACTGAGAAGGGTATCACAACAGGCATTGGCCAACACATTCCAGTATTTTTGCCTGGAGAATCCCACTGACAGAGAAACCTGGCAAGCCACATTCCACAGAGTTGCAAAGAGTTGGACACGATCAAACTGACCCCTTGTACATAGATGCAAGATTTTTTTTTTTTTTCTGTGACAGCTCTGCCACAGTGAGTGTTAAGTGTGAAGTTAGTGCAGCTGCTTGGGTCTCAGGGACCCTGATGGTTCCAAGTGTGCAAGGATTAAGACTTCTTCAGCCACAGGAGTTATGGCCCTATCAGAGTCTTTTTTCAAGCCATAGCTGGCAATCAGAAGACCTCTGTAGCTCCACCCTTTCAGGCACTTAGTGGGCTCCCTTGCCAGGGGTCCTTCTCTGTTGTTTGTTGACTCAGCACCCCAGGTTGGGGTCCTACTCTGTAATTTGGTACATCAATCACTTCAAGGGGCACCCTAGGTGAGGTCCTACTCTGTTATTCCTGTGTTAGGCACCTGATGGGCCAGCCTTTTTTCTGTTCAGCTACCAGAGCTGGCATGTCTGGGGAGAGAGGTGCTATGGTGATGGCTCCACCCTCTACGTGTGACTCAGCAGTATCGCCTTGTTTCCATGGCTGCCTAGCTTTCCTCCACAGGCATCCCCCACCACGATCTCCTCCCTCATGTCCCCTCAGTACTTCTTCCATAGTCAACAGCAGCCCTCGCCCTGGGATTGCTCCACAATCCCTATGCTCCAACTCCTGGCTGCTGCTCCTTCTAGGAGACCTGGGTCCCTGTCCAGGGCATGTATGGCTGTGGCAACGACTGTCTGATTCTCATTCCATTTAGGCTGCCACAGATCAGCTGCTTCACTCTCAGCCTTAAATGTTTCTCCTCTGACCCACACAGTTGCCCTGATGTGGGGATTGGACCCCTGCTTCAGTTCCCCCACTTGCCAAGGGCGGGTTCAATCCTACTAACACTCCCGTTTTCCCCCCAATTCTTTCATCCTACAGAGCTTTGCATGGCTCTATATATTCTTTTCCAGTGCTTAAGTACTCCTGTCCACTCTCAGCTGGTGTTCTGCAAGCACGTTTGTGTCTGAGGGTGTATTCCTGATGCATCCACAGAGAGAGGTGTAATACATGTCCACCTACTGCTCTGTCATCTTTTTCCTGTTGCCCACATGTATACGTATTTTTAATGTGTTCATGGGAGGAAGTGAATTTCACATCCTTGTACCCCACCATCTCGATCTAATTGCCAATAAAGTTTATTTTTTTTTAAAAAAAGTTCTATTGGCTGTCTTTTGGATCTTTGCAGAGAAATCCACATAATCAAGTCATTGATTTTCTTCAAGTTTACTTACATTGAAGGTGACATATTTGGGGTTCTTATTTCTAATAAAGAATATTTAAAATTATATCTTGCAAATGCAGAAGCATAATAGTATCATAGAGGAAGCTTAGTACATAAATGAAATTATGGCAAGCATAATCATAAACAGACTTGGCCATTTGACCAAATTTCTGAGATATACAAAACCACACATTTGGATAGACTTTTATCCATAGAGAGTTATCTCCTTCTGTTTAATTCATTATAGAATATAGATGATATATTATTAATTCATGCATATAATATTCATATAAAATAGAGTCTACTAGCTATTGCATGTCATTTATTATTTGCAATGTCTCAAATAAAATGTAGTGATGTTCAGTTTTCTTTTTTGAAGTGCCATAGGGAAGAACATTATAATGAAAGTATTCCTCATTTTGCAAAATCTATTTCTGATTTTATTCATATTTTGCTAGTGATCTAAGTTATGAAAGGCAATTTGAATTGTCAATCTCTGCCTGGGAATTTTGCTTAGAATCATATGGCATATACAGGTTTAGTTTCAAAGGAGAGTTTTCTCTTTCAAATGTTATAAATATTAAAACTTTACCAAAGGAATTCAAATTGTCAGAAAAAAATATGACAGTATTCTTTCAATTACAAATATATATATGCCTTTCAAAGATACTGGTTATTTTCATTGGAATTGAAATAACTTTTCATTACTTTTTTTATAATAAAAGCAATTTCATGCATTGCTTTCTACTGAGAGAATGAACCGAAAATGAGCCCTTTAAAAACCTGTCTTGATAATTAAGCATGCAAACAGGCATACATAATTATTTAACAGGCTATTTCATGTGCCAGAAAGTAGACTATTTCAAAATAAATGAAGGGAAATTCTTGAAAATATTAGTATCCACAGGGCATGCATATACATATATGTATTATTATTAAATAATAAATAACTATCCTCCTTATCCTTGAGCATTATATAGATTCAGATTTCACTTTATTTTTTTCCTTACATTTACAATGCTATTACTTTTGAAATTTAGGTTTTTATTGGTAATCTTTAATTGTGTTTCTTTCTTAGTTTAAGTACTGCAGAGGAGCATTCAGGGGGAAGGTCTCATTCAGCATATGAGTCTACATTGTTTAAACTTATTGGTGTGGTTTAGAATCACAGGACCAATTTCCAAGCATCAATCTTTTCTTCTGGGAAGTACTTTTCTCTTTCCACACTCTAATCACCCAGAAGGGAGTTGGTATATTTGTACAAACCACTTCAAGGAAAAGTAAGGTTGGTGACTAATGCCATGTGGGAGACCTGGGTTCGATCCCTGGGTTGGGAAGATCTCCTGAAGAAAGGAAAGGCTACCCACTCCAGTATTCTGGCCTGGAGGATTCCATGGACTGTAGTCCATGGGTTTGCAAAGAGTCAGATACGACAGAGACTTTCACTTTCACATTCTCTTATAAACCTCTACCTCTCATATTGCCTTTTCTTTACACTCCTTAATATGTTCATGAAAAAGCAGATTATTTTGAATCTGATTTATTTTTACAGTATACAAGAAAACCAAAGTCATTCAAGATTTAGCTAGACTAGTGATGTTAATTTTTAAAAATTAAAAAGTATTTCAAAGAAGTTTTAACATTTGTGTTTCCTTTTTTTTTTTTTTGCTTCTTATTTGTTGCTCATATATGACCCTTCTGTTTAACAGAAAATGAATCTTTTAAGTAAATTCAGAAAATACAATTTGAGACTTCAGTAAACTGGATTCAAGTGATGATTTGGTATATTTTGTGATTATAGGCTATTAGAAAAACAAATTGATACATTCATTAGCTCTGCCCCTTTGTTTTGATCCAATGAGAAAGCTATTTTTGGTATTACTTTTATTCCAAAGCTTCCAGGTGGTGTATGCACCTACTACTTTTATGTCAAGTATAGTTTATAAGATCTCCAGACCTTAACATTGGTACCTTCAGATATATATATATATATATATATATATATTGTATTTATGATTCCTCTTCCTCCAGATTTTCATAGCCCATATCAAGCAGCAGATGCTTGTGGAACGTACTCTGATTGGTGAACAGCATTTTAGAAGTGAAACAACTTTGAAATCATACAAAATAGTAATGAATTTAAATTTCAACTCTGCAGTTTATTAATTACATGTCTTGGGTCAATAACTCAAGATCCCTTAAAAATCTATAAATAGAAATATTCTACATGCTTCACTATTTGCTGTGAGGATTAAGCAAGAGGTAATGTGCAAAATACTGAGCATCATATTTAGCCCAAGCCATGAGTCACATAGCATCAGCCTCACCACCATGTGAACAATCAGATGTGACTTCTCTCTTCTTTCTCATTCTTTGTAAGCTCTGATTGTCAGTGTTGTTGCATATTCATCTTTAACCATTCTTCTTCAATTGATTTTGGAATTTAGCACTGAAGATGTCTGGGCTATCGTTTCTTTTCTTACATGGAACTATGTTAGTGATATAAATCAATTTTTGTAAAAGAAATACAAATTTCAGAATTTAATATTTATTTTATTTTTTATGAATTTATTAAGTTGATTTTATTTTAAAAATATACTGGCATAAAGTTGTTTATTATAATTTATCATTTTTTAAATAAAAACATCCATAGAAAGAGTACTTTTGCTTCTGATACAAATGTCTGTATTTCTCTTATTTTCTTCAAAAGTATTACTCAATTGTATTAGTGTTTTCATGGAGCAAACTTTATTTTTTACTTTCTCTATTGTGTATTTGTATTATATTTAAATTTTTTTACTGACTCCAATTTTGCATTTTATGTGAGCTTAGTTTTCTATTTTTAACTTTTTGATTTAAATAGTGAGATTATTGATTTTCAGCTTTTATTTCCTAATATAAGCTTTTAAGTATTTCCTAATATAAGCATATACATGTATAGACTTCAATTTTGGCCTCCTTTAGCTATGCTCAACACAGTTTTAATTGAATGTTTTGCATTCATTATAGGGGCTTTGCTGGTGGCTGATTGGTAAAGAATCCACCTGCCAGTGTAGGAGATGTGGATTCAATTCCAGCAGCCTACAGTCCATGGGATCGCTGAAAAATGGGATGCAATTTAGTGACTAAACACAACAACAACAACAGCATTCATTATCATACAGGGCAGAAACCTCTGCAGGAACCAGTACTGGGATAGGGAAGCCTCAACTGTAATTGATTAATCACTGGATGCTCAGTGTAGATAGTTCCAAAAATTAAGAAGCTTCACCAGGATGTAGTAATACAAGTTGTCCCATGCTTTTGAGTTTTACCACCAGGAGCTCTACTACCATCACACAGATTATATCAGAGAAAAATTCCCTCATGCTTCCAACAAAAGATGGGGGAAAGTCAACCTTTTGAAATATGCCAGAGCATTGTTTTCATCTTAACAAGATATGAATTCAGGAGAAACAACATAACCGGAGCTTAACC
Source organism: Oryx dammah (assembly GCF_014754425.2). NCBI lineage: Eukaryota > Metazoa > Chordata > Mammalia > Artiodactyla > Bovidae > Oryx > Oryx dammah. The sequence continues at coordinate 51,261 of NW_024080546.1, forward strand.
TACCTGAGGGAAAGTAAAAACAACTCCAGGACTCTCCAGCTATCCTATCCCATCTAAAACTAAGACCTTATTACAGGACACTATGTGCTTCCCCTCCCCCCACACCAATGCATTACTAAAGGCCTGCTTACTGCAGGTCTTAACCAGAATGTTATATTCAACTCTCTACAAAAACTACAAAGCATAATGAAAGGAAGAGTGAGGAGACTAAACAATCTTCAGAACCAGAGTCAAATACATCAGATATGTCGGACTTATCAGATTAGGAATTTTTTAAAAAGTAATGAATATGCTAAAGGCATTAATTCTAAAGTAGACAACATGGAAGAACAGGTAGTGTAAACATAAAAGTAGAAATTCTAATAAAGATTCAAAAATAAATGCTAGATCAAAAATGCTAACAACACAAATGAAGAATGCCTTTGATGGGCTCCTTAGCAGAGTGAACATGGCTGAAGAAACTGAGCTTGCGGATATGACAAGAGACACTTCCAAAACTAAAAAAAAAAAAAAAAAAAACAAAGAAAAAAATTCCACCAGAACAGTGTTCAAGATGTGCAACATACACATAATGGGAGAGCTAAAAGGAAAAGAACGGATAAGAAGCAATATATGAAGCAATGAAGACTGAGCAGTTTATTAAACTAATGCCAAAGACCAACCACAAATACAAATAGGTCAGAAACACCAAGCAGGCTAAGCACTAAAAATTATGCTAAATAATACTCTATTCAAAGTTTAGAAAAAGAAGCATAAAGAAAAGACCAAAGGGAGGAAATTTTCATCTATAGTGAAATGTTCTTCCAGAAAAGTTTTTCTCTTTCTCTTATTTATGTATTCATGGTCAATTGCAAACCTTTATGTGGATTTTCAACTATGCAGAGGGTCTATATTCCAACCCCTGCTTTGCTGCTTTGTTCAAGAGTCACCTATATAGAGTATATATATGTAAAATAAATGACAGCAATGATACAAGGTATGGAATGAAGAACTAGGAGAATTTTGCTTTTGTAGTGTACTTGCCTTACATGGAAAATGGTACAGTGGATTTGGATTAGTTGGAAATGAAAATTACAAACTCTAGGGAAAGTCCAAGTGGATTTGGATTAGTTGTAAATGAAAAGTGGATTTGGATTAGTTGTAAATGAAAATTACAAATTCTAGGGAAAACTAAAAACTGTAAAATTAAAAGTATAACTGATATACTATGAAATGAAGGAAATTGAAATCATGGAAAATCTTCAATTATAACAATAAAACACAAAATGTGTGGAAGACAAAAATAAGAACAAAGACCAAGTTCAATAAACAGAAAGGAGTAAAAAAAAAGTCAATTTTATTCTAACTATATCAATATACACTATTTTTTTCTTTTATTTATTTTATATATATATATATATATATATATAGTTAT
>NW_024080546.1:52774-56310 GCF_014754425.2 Oryx dammah
CCTCCCACCTCCCCCCCAACACACCATCCCTCTGGGTCATCCCAGTGCACCAGCCCCAAGCATCCTGTATCCTACATCGAACCTAGACTGGCAATTCATTTCTTATATGATATTATACATGTTTACATGCCATTCTCCCAAATCATCCCAGCCTCTCCCTCTTCCTCTCCCACAGAGTCCAAAAGACTGTTCTAGACATCTGTGTCTCTTTTGCTGTCTCGCATACAGGGTTATCATTACCATCTTTCTAAATTCCATATATATGCATTAGTATACTGTATTGGTGTTTTCCTTTCTGGCTTACTTCATTCTGTATAATCGGCTCCAGTTTCATCCACCTCATTAGAACTGATTCAAATGTATTCTATTTAATGGCTGAGTAATACTCCATTGTGTGTATGTACCACAGCTTTCTTATCCATTCATCTGCTGATGAACATCTAGGTTGCTTCCATGACCTGGCTATTATAAACAGTGCTGCGATGAACATTGTGTAAATATTAATGGTCTGAATACACCAAATAAAAGACAGAGATAAGCAAGGTGGATCAAAACACAAGATCCAGTTTTATGTTGTCTATAAAAGGCTTAATTTAATTAAAGGGATACAAATATAGATTAAAGGTAAAGAAATGGAAAAAGATATAGTACTAATCAAAAGAAAGCAGGTCCAGCTATACTAACTCAGACAGTACAGACTTCAGTGTAAGGAAGGTTATTAGGAGTAAAGATGGACATTCTGTTCAGTTCAGTCACTAACAAAAAAGATAAATTCTCCAAGAAGGCATACCAATCTTTGATATGCATGCACCTGGCAACAGAATGTTAAAGTATTTGAGTTGAACATGTATTGATCTATCCTGGTTATCTCTGTCTTTCATTTGCTGTTTTATATTAATATTAACATTTAAAGTGAATATTGACATAATCGGAATAAAATCAACCCTATTTTTTTGTTGCTGTTTTCTACTTGTTGAACTTGTACTTTGTCTAAGAGCGATAGAGCTACAAGGAGATATAGACAAATCCACTATTATTTTTGGAGAGTTTAACACCTCTTTATCAGAAATAGACAGATCCAACAGACAAATAAACAGTAAGGATATAGCTGAACTCAATAATACCACCATCACCTTGATTTGGTTGACATCTCTAGATTACTTCATCCTGTAACAACAAAAGATATATTCCTCAAACTCACATGAAACATTCACAAATATAAACAACATTTTCAGTCATAAACACACCTTAACAAATTTAAAAATAATAGAAATCGTATAATATCTGCTCTCACACAACAGTGGAATTAAACTAGAGATCAGTACCAGAAGTTTGGTTGGACAATCCCCAAATATTTCCAGATTAAAACCACTTGTAAGACACATACAGTCAAAAAATAAGTATCAAGATATATATATATATATATATATATAAATTTTTACTTTATTTTACTTTACAATACTGTATTGGTTTTGCCATACATTGACATGAATCCACCACGGGTGTACATGCGTTCCCAAACATGAGCCCCCCTCCCACCTCCCTCCTCATAACATCTCTCTGGGTCTTCCCTGTGCACCAGCCCCAAGCATCCTGTATCCTGCATCGGACATAGACTGGCTGAGCTAAATGAAAAAAAAATGCAACTCTCCAACACTTGTTTCATATACTAAAAGTGATGCTTAGAGGAAGTTTTGTGGAATTGAAAGCATATATTTGAATAGAAAAAAGAAAGATATAAAATCAATAGTCTAAGCTCCCTCCTTAGAAAATCAGAAAAGGAAGAGCAAATTAAAGTATACAGAAGAAAAGAAAATATGAAAATTATAGCAGAAATTATAAGAAAAAACAATGTAAATAAAAACTGGTTCTTTGAAAATATAAATAGACAATAGACTGATGCCTCTAGCCAAGCTAACTAAAAACAAAAAAGAGAAGATTTAATTATCAATATAAGATGTGAAGAAGGAAATAGAGAAGGAAATGGCCACCCACTCCAGTAGTCTTGCTTGGAGAATTCCATGGACAGGGAAGCCTGGCAGGCTACAGTTTATGGGCTTGCAAGAGTTAGCCACGACTTAGCACTATAAGATATGAAAGAGGGGATATCACTAGATTCTGTGGATATTAAAAGGACAGAAAATATATAAAAGAACTAATTAAATGGAGAGATTTGCATGTTCAAGGAAAGAGGATTCAGGTATCGATTTTCCCAACTAGATTGATAGGTTCAAACTATCTCAATCCAAATTCTGGCAAGTTATTTTGTGGATATTGACAAACAGATTATAAAGTGTTTATGGAAAGCAAAATCTGAGAATAATCATCTTGTTATTAGAAGAGAAGAACAAATTTGGAGGACTGACATTATCCTATTTCAGGACTTATCAGTTGTCAAGCTACATTATTCAAGGTAGTGTGATATTAGTGAAAGAATGGTCAAATAGAACAACAGGACAGAATTGAAAGACCACAAATAGAACCATATATTGTCAATTGGTCTTTGACAAAGGAGCAGGGAAATACAATCAGTCAGTAATGGAGCTAATTAATTAATAATGGTGCTGGATCAGGTGGGCATTCACATCCAAGAAAAATAGATCTAGACATGGAACTTACACAATTCAGGGAAATTAACTCAAAGTAGGCCATCAATCTAAATGTAAACGTGCAACTGTAAAACATCCAGAATGTAAATTAGAAGAAATCTAGAAGTCCTTGAACTTTGCAATGACTTTTAAAATACAATATCAAAAGTTAAAATCCATGAAATATTTGACAGCCTGATTTCATTAAAATTAAGAACTTCAGCTCTGTGAAAGACAGTGTCAAGAGATTTTGAATATAAGCCACAGCCTGGAAGAAAATACTTGGAAAAGAAGTATCTAATATTTTCCTTTGTTGTGCAGAAGCTTTTTAATTTTAATTAGATCCCATGTGTTTATTTTTGCTTTTATTTCCAGAATTCTGGGAGGTGGATCATAGAGGATCCTGCTGTGGTTTATGTCGGAGAGTGTTTTGCCTATGTTCTCCTCTAGGAGTTTTATAGTTTCTGGTCTTACATTTAGATCTTTAATCCATTTTGAGTTTATCTTTGTGTGCGGTGTTAGAAAGTGATCTAGTTTCATTCTTTTACAAGTGGTTGACCAGTTTTCCCAGCACCACTTGTTAAAGAGATTGTCTTTACTCCATTGTATATTCTTGCCTCCTTTGTCAAAAATAAGGTGTCCATATGTGTGTGGATTTATCTCTGGGCTTTCTATTTTGTTCCATTGATCTATATTTCTGTCTTTGTGCCAATACCATACTGTCTTGATGACTGTGGCTTTGTAGTAGAGCCTGAAGTCAGGCAAGTTGATTCCTCCAGTTCCATTCTTCTTTCTCAAGATTGCTTTGGCTATTCGTGGTTTTTTGTATTTCCATACAAATCTTGAAATTATTTGTTCTAGTTCTGTGAAAAATATCGCCGGTATCTTGATAGGGATTGCATGGAGAGAAGGGAACCCTCCTACACTGTTGGTGGGAATGCAAACTAG